>NW_019418547.1:7997-13328 GCF_000390285.2 Anoplophora glabripennis | reverse complement strand
CTCACGAATTATTTACCTATCCCAATTAATTTTTGCTTTACTGTCTTCATTTATACTTTGCCAAATGTGATATGAAATTTTACTACTTTCTTCCATTGCTTTAAAAAGATATATTGGAATAAAAAAAGGGCTGTTTTCTACCATTTTTCGGTATAATTTAGGCAACCAGAAATGCATCAGTTTCCATCCTTAATCTATAAATTTCGTATTGTCTTATTTCCTAACTCGCGAGCTAAAAGTTAAAAATTTTGAACAGTAATGACAAATGCTAATTATATATTTCAGTGTTTCCTAAAATATTACAATGTTAGAAATAGTTAATTATGATGACCCCCCTTCTACGCCAATGAGTATTCGGGTAAATTGGGAAACTTTAGCTGCTAGATTTGGCTGCTGTTTTCACACTGGTCCTCTAGCTGACATATTTCGAAATGTTTGTGAACACGAACGTTTCGATGGGGTAGAATTTTTTTTTCAGCATAAAGTTGAACATTCTACTCTAAATATTTAAATAATAATATTTTACGACCCCCTATACGGGCAACCAAAGAAAAACGAGGGTAGTTTTGAGTTGCTTATGGGTTCCTCTAGCTGACGTATTTCGAAATTTTTGTGAACACAAACATTTAGATGACGTAGAATTTTTTTTGGCATAAAGTTGAAAATTCTCTAACATTTTTAAATAATAATTTTTTACCACCACTTAGACGGACAGACAGAGGTTCTGAGTTAGTTATAGGTTTCCCTAGTCCTTCTATTTTTATATAAAATGTACTATAAATTTCCGGCCACAATTCGGTGATATAAGCTCCTCCATCCCAAAGATGATTTCCCGCACGCCATAAACCGACGTTGGGGAAACCGTGGATAACATCACACAAACATCTTTTTACACCCTGCACATGTCCACTGTCTTTATTTGTCAAATATTAAAAAAGCTTTAGATAAAACTTCCGAGTCTGGAATTCTACAAAATTCAATTATACTATTCAATTCTACAAATTTGAATATGGTAAAAACAATTTTGAAATACTAAATATAAATGTTTTTTGCCAGCCCTGCAACTTACCAAAAAATCTCTGCTATATTATTATTTGTATTAATAATACAATCGGTAGTAAAGTAAACTAAAATGTAAACAAATTTACTGCATTATACATATTAAAAATTTATTGTTTTTTAAAACTTTTTAGGATAGGATAAATATTATCAAAAGCCTCATATATCTCCTGTCTCACTTTAGCACCAGTTAAGACCACTTTGCCAGATACAAAAATTAACAGTACAATTCTAGGTTTCACCATACGATAAATCAGTCCTGGAAATAGTTCAGGCTCATATGAACTAAAGGAACTATGGGTCAGTACTAACCCCTCTAATCTAATTGGAAACTTAACATCACAACTTCCCACCATATTCTGTATTTTAAAATCGAGGAATTTGGCAGGAAATCCAAGTTTCTGAATAATTCTGGCATACTTTCTTGCTGCTAATCTTGAGTCTTCTTCACTCTTTGCACCCGTGCATACCATTTTACCAGAAGAAAATATTAAAGCAGTTGTTCGAGGTTCTCGGATACGCATTATAACAGCAGCAAAACGTTTCGGGTTATATTCAGCATTACGGGCATGAAGAGCAATTTTCTTTAAATCCAACTTGCAATATAAGTTGACCGTAGAAACGATATTTCTAAAAAAAAAGTTATAATCAGAATGTAATCGGTTATTTTCCACATACATACATAAACATGTTACCATTTCAAAAAATTAAATAAAAAATCAAATTTAGGTGGTGGATTCAGCAGGGCTTGTTTCTAGTGAACTGTATTTGTTGTGACGTATACCCGGGAATACTAACACTGTTATTGAACTATACACAACTTTATTACCACTGTAATATTTGAATATTGGTTTTAAGGGGTCGATTTAGTATGTATATTTTTACAGTGTAACAGAGCTTCAGATAACATAATTGAATATTATTATATATCAATGTATTCGCAATGGTTCCCGCTAGTGAGTGAAATAAATTTCAATGCTCATGAGAACAGAAGAATAATTTAAATAAATGCCAAAGTGCCTCAATTTTAACCATACTGTTAGTCTGTCAATATATTGCATTTACGATGGAACTAGGTCAGGCACAATAACCAAACTACACACCACAATAAACAAACATTTTACACACGACTCCATTTTTATTATGTATAATATAAACCAGAATTATCGCGATTCTAACATATTCTAACTATAATTAGTTTGTATACTCTCTCACAGGTGTCGCTACCCTTGAAAATGAAAACACAAAGTTGGTTTATTATAAAATGCGTTCTAAAATAAAGCATAATGTGTAAAAGTACCTAAGTAATAAGATTTTGTAAAGCTTAAGTAGTAGGTACGAAAATATAACGCATAAAAAACCAATAATATGTACTAATTTTTCTTTATTAAGAGTAAAGATTAAATTTTACGTACAGGGTGCCCCACATAAAATTGTTATTTATGTTCAAGCCTTGGTAGCTTCAAAATAAATTTACAGCTTAAAAATTAGTCTGGCTCAGGTAGATTTCTTTTTCAATCTACAAATCAGTAGCTACTTACCGATAAGAAGGAAACCACTGGATATTTAATGAAAAAAAGTGACGACAAAAAAAGTAATTTATTCTTGAATGTGAATATAACTAACACGATGTTAATTTTATATTGTCTTAACAATCACTTTTGCTTATTTTTAGTCACTTAGTGTAATACAAAAAAAACATTGAGTTTAAATGTTAATTTTTTTAATTTCTTTTTTGGGTTTCCATTAGGTATACAAGCCGGGTCTTTACATTTCCTTTTTTGCCTTCTTAAAATGAACTAAATGCAAATATGAGAATACAGTGATATTTCATTACAAAATATATAAGTTTGCTGTGGCGGGGAATTCCAGAACAAAATATTTTTCAAATATGCTCCTTATGTCCTATCGCGTTGCAAAATACAGGGTGTTTTTGAATGGAGTAGCATAAATGATACCAGTGAATCTACATTTCAAAAGAACACGATCTGCAAAAAATCGCCTTAGTAAAACGTTCACCCCTGATGAGATATGGGCCATCAAAATTTCCAAAAAAATTATGAAAATTGGCTGTAATTTGAAAACCGAACGAAGTACAAATAACAAATTTTTTACAGGTTGTTTAGTAATACAGATGCGAGTTTTCAACTATTTTTCGAAAATTTTAACCCCTCGAAAGGGGTTGAAATAACCACCCCTCAAGCCATTTTTTGCCATAACTTTTATATTTCGTAAAAACTCGATATCCAAAAATACGCATTAGATAAACTGGTTCTTTTAGAAACTTTTACCTCTCTAGCAATTTTCCTTTAAAACTTTTCGTTTATTAATAAAAAAATAAAATGTATTACCATTCACCTCACACCGTATATGATTGCAATCAATCAAAGAAAAACTAAGTGTGCTGCTGTCATGCCAGTTGTCACAATTAACTCTTCTGTAAGTTGTCCATAGACCTAGTAAACTATGGACTGGCCCTAGAAAGAGAGGTCAATCGCGCTGATGTGTGCAAGGCAGATGAAGCTAGTTGAGGCAAATACACGTAAAAGAAATGATGGTACACGGGTATACCGTTACAAAATGCCGTAGACAAACTTTGAAGTAAATGTCATGTACTGACATTATTGATTTATTTCTTGAATTTTTGTGTGCTTTAGTTAGTGAAAGATTCGTAAAAATTAAATTTCATAGGTAGGAAAGAAGTTATGATGGTACCAACATGTTTATACTTTTCGCATCTTTCTGAAAATAATGACCAAGTAGAGTTGTCTCCGATGATAACTTATTAGATTATATTATTTCCCCTATCCTCAAAATAAAATGTCATTTTAACGTCCACATTTTGCCGCTTTAAATGTGATACTCTTCAAATTATTTTTTAACATCAAACTGAATATAACGAAAAAGTTTTAACTCAAATGTGCTTAACAAAAATTCTCTTTAAATAATATGTTCTGCAAAGCAAGAAAATATGAAATATTTATTTGAAACAACTACGTCGGAAGAGCTTGCAGTAATTTTAACTGATCGAGTTTATGATACGAGGAAATTNCATTTAATCGTGGAGGCAATAAATATGGACCGATGATGCAATCTCCGACAATTCCAGCCCAGCAATTAATTGAAAATTTTTCTTGCGAACGAGTCTGCCTTAAGACAAATGGATTTGCCATAGCCCAATAATGAAGATTTATAATAATGCAAATTTATTAGGCCATCTTTTGTAAAGCTCGCCTTATCGGTAAAGAAAAAATTTCGTATAAATCCCGGATTTAAGTTGTAACGTTGAAGAGCCCATAAGCTAAAATTTCTTCTTCGTGGCAAATCTTCTACTTTAAGTTCCTGGGCCTTTTGAAAGTGAAAAGGTTTCAACAGTTGTCGTTTGATAAAGCGGCGTATTCTTGTTCTGGGAATCTCAAGTTGAGATGGCGCGCGTCTTATGCTTATTTCAGGATTTTCTTCAATTAAATTTAAGATAATTTCTTCCTGTTCGGAAGTTAATAAATAACTTCTCCCTGAATTAGTTTTTTTCACAACTACGGATCCTGTCTCCATTAGCTGCCGATGTACTCGTGCAAACATTGAATGGTATGGGAGTATGCGTGCAGGAAATCGCTCGGCGTACAATCTGCATGCGAGACGTGAATTTCCACGAGCCTCCCCGTAAATAAGGTGCATTTGTACCCTTTCTTGGACAGAAAATCTCCATTTTTTCGGGAACAATGATTACTGACAACTAATGGTAACACTTTGACACTGGTTAATGACAACCGTCACAGAATAAAATTGATTGTTTATTGCGAATGCCAGCCACCTACTATTAACACTTTAAAAAACGCTGCTTTTTTTCGAAAAAATTTTAAGAGACAAAAAAGTTTTTAAATTCCCTGGAGTTTCTAAGGGGCTACTAATTTTTAATAAAATTAAATATGCAACAAAAGTTGGGTGGCCCAAAAAGCAAGGGGGCCCCCGAAAAAGTGTCTTGTAGGAGCCCCTTGCCAAAAAGCTTATCAGCATCGCATTCTACATGTCATAAAATCCCTGTGTACCAAATTTGGTGGTTCTTGTGCGATAGAGCTCTGAGATATAAAAAAAAAAATTTTAGGGGCTTGTTTCAGGGGGCTATATCTCCGAAAGGGGGCCGCACTTATCAAAAATAAAACATACGGGTCCCTTAAATTTCTCTTAAGAATTTCTGACCAAATTTTGTTGCATTTATTTCGGGACACCCTGTATATAGATGAAAAGTACTCTCACATATTTTGCATCTTA
>NW_019418547.1:4263-5171 GCF_000390285.2 Anoplophora glabripennis | reverse complement strand
GTATGTATGTATACATATGCGGCAACAAGTAGCTTCCCAAATGCAACAAAAATATTTGCGCTTTCCATTTCTGGGGTCAAAAGTAGTGGCGTACGATTGAAAAAATCGATTTGACCTTGTCATGGTATTCGAGGTCATGGTCAAGGTCGCGGTCAAGGTCATGTATAAATGTAAAATTTTTGCTCTTTCCATTCCCGGAGTCAAAAGTAGTAGTGCACGTTTGAAAAAATCGATTTTACCATGACAAGATTTTCAAGGTCATGGACAAGGTCAGACCTATGTGACGCACTTTTCCTCGGTTCTCTCTCTATGGATCGTTCGGTGTAAATTTTTATTACTTTTAACTATGGTGTGTATACCCCCTGTAATTGAATTTTTCGGAAAGGTCTTTTATTCCTCGGACTGGACTCTAAACGGTAATGTTAGTTAATAACTTATATAGTCGGTTTTAATCTCGGGCGCCAGTTTCCCTAAATTTTACGTGGGGGAAACTCCACGTAACCCTTACCCTCGGTTTAGAGTAAAGTGCACAGGTAGTTACAGTGAAGAAAATAAATTCCAGGAGTCCAATGAATTTCTTTTAGGAGAAAACGGCAGAGAGTACGGCAGAGAGTAGTTTTCTCAGTGTAGTTTTATTTTAAATATGAGATTTAACGGGAGCTCTACAAAACGATATCAGCGTTTTTGTGGTTTCGGAATGTTATCGTTTTACCTCGACGGTGAAAGAAATAAACCTATTAAGTTTTACTAGATTTATTCACACAGGGAAAATATTAATACTTATTACAAATACATATAGTGTCAATTTTTATTCCTACCCACTACTAAACGACTGAAATTATTTACAAGTTTATTAACAATAATTATATACAAAATCAGTGTGAAAGAGACAAAATTAAAAAGTTATG
>NW_019418547.1:0-3084 GCF_000390285.2 Anoplophora glabripennis | reverse complement strand
AATATTAGGATTTGTGGATTTTGATACTATTTTTTACGTAAACCGTAGTGGTTTCGACGTGTGCTCAATAATAAGAATAAAAATCAAATTATTTTTCGTTCTTATTCGCAAGAGGTACGTTTTGGTATCAGCAATGCCTAACTCCACAGAATTTTTGTTGTGCCCAGTAAAAAATATCGAAAGTTTCGATTATAAAACTTCTAACTTTTTAGTTTTTAAAGAACGTCTAATGCAAACTTTTATTGCTAATAATATCAAAGACGATAGCCGTAAAAAAGCAGTGCTTTTGTGTTCTTTAAATGAAGACTGTTACGTATTATTAAGGAATTTGTGTACCCCTGAGTTACCAGAAACCAAAACTTATAACGAATTAGTGGAAATTTTGTCAAACTTTTTTGCACCAATTAAATCAGTTTTTGCAGAACGTTTGAAATTCTTCACTGCAAAAAAAGGCGATAACGAAAGTGTGTCGGAGTGGTCGGCAAGAATTAAAAGTTTGGCAGCAAGCTGTGATTTTGGTGCGGAATTTGAAATTGTGTTACGCGATATTTTCACGATTGGTTTGGGGGAAAGTCCAGTGCGCGACAGGTGCTTTGAAGAAGATGCATCTTCTAAGGAAACAACTTTGGCAAAAATGCTAAAAATTGCATTGACCAAGGAGGCTAACGTCAACGAAAAGTCGCTTAGCAGTAATTTGAAGACGGAGCCGGTGAATTTTCACCGACAGCGTTCCAACACATTTCGCCCGTCACGAGGAGGCTCTTGGCAGCAACAGCAGCAGAGGTCGCCAGCGGCGGCAGCAGCGAGCAGTTCTTGGCGTTCTCGAGAGAAAGATAGAACGACTGATGGACCGTCTAGAACTACAGGCCATTCTTCACAGTCAGCGCAGCTCAAAGGTAGTAAATGCAACGTTTGTGGACGTCGCAATCACAACTCTAACGATTGTTCATTTCGAAATTGTTTCTGTCATAAATGTGGTGGCAAAGGTCATTTAGCCTCTGTCTGTAAAAGTGCAAAAAAGCGTAATAGTCACAATTTTATGGCAGAAACAGAGTCAGATCCTCCTGAAGAAACAATTTTCAATTTAAATTCAATTGAAGTTGATTCAACAGGCAATGTTAAACCTAGTTATGTTAAATTAATTGTCGAAAATATCCCAATTAACTTCGAAGCAGATTCAGGTTTTGCACATGCTACAATTTCGGAAAAACCGTATTTAAAATATTTTAAAAATAAAGAAATGTATAAAAATGATTTAACTTTGAAAGATTACATTGGAATTGCATTTGAACCACTTGGTTATTTATTATTAGATGTTTTTTTTGAAAACAAAAATTATAATTTAAAGGTTTATGTAATTAAGGATGGCGGACCGCCTCTGATTGGTAGGAATGGTTTAGGTATGCTAAATTTAGGAATAGGTAAACTAAAATTTATAAATAATGAGAGCATGTTTAGTGGTCCAGCTAATATTAATCAATTAATCGAAAAATATTCTGGAATATTTGATAATAAGCAAGGTACTTTCAATAAATTTCAAGTGAATTTACAAGTGAAAGACTCTGCTGTACCCAAGTTTTGTAAACCAAGACCTGTACCATTTTCATTAAAAGAAAAAATTGAAAAAGAAATTATGAGACTTGTTAACAATAATGTTCTTGAACCGGTTGAATTTTCAAATTGGGCTACACCTATAGTTCCAATTTTAAAAAAAAGTGGCAATCTTAGAATTTGTGGCGATTTCAAGGTAACCTTAAATCAACAGTTAATTGTTCAAAAATATCCCTTGCCTAGAATAGAATATCTATTTAGTCAATTACATGGAGGTGATAAATTCTCAAAAATTGATTTATCTGAAGTGTATCAGCAAGTTTTATTGACCGAGGTGTCAAGAAAATACGTTACTATATCTACTCATAAGGGGCTTTCTGCTTATACTCGCCTACCATCTGGCATAACTAGCGCACCCAGTATTTTCCAAAATATAATCCGGGAGTTGTATGCTGTTTGGATGATATTTTGATTACCGGGAAAATGACCAGGAACATTATGTGCACCTGGAAAATGTTCTATCGCGTTTAAATGAATGCGGATTAAAGGTAAAAAAAGGAAAATGTTCGTTTTTTCAGGATAGTGTACAATATTTAGGTCACAAAATTGACAAAAACGGTTTGCATACTACAGACGAAAGAATTTACGCGATAAAAAATGTGTCGGTGCCGACAACGGTAACCGAGTTAAAATCATTTTTGGGAATGGTAAAGAACCCCGCACAAACCTTATGGGAAATTCCGTTCGGTCAATTTTAATGAAATTTTGGGAATAAGTTGTTTTTGTTATGAGGAACAAAAGTCTTCATGGGCCCAAAGTTCGCTAATGGACAGTTTCCGAGATATTCGATGTTAAAACTTGATAATGCGAATGCGTGTCAAGCACGTGTTTAAATAATTATTAGTCGCGTAAAAGCTCCATGAAGCTTAAAAACTGTATAATACGTATATATTCGTCTAGATAGTGCGTATCCATTCGTTTGTGTGTGTGTGTGCGTGCGTTTGCGTGCGCGTGTGTGTGGGTATATATCGAAAAATAGGGTGTTTTTAAATATACTTATTTTATTAGAAAAAAATATTCTTTATTTAAGATCGTAGTTTAGATATCCAACTGTGAGTAATCTATCGATATCGATAGCACAGAATATTGTAATGTGAAGATATTAGAAATATTATACTATTATTTATGAGTACTTCAAATATTTAGGATGTTGAAAAATATTAGTTTCGTTGGACTTATTGTCAAATAGTTCTTAATCGATATTACTCTTCAATTACCATTCACTTGCAGTTTTTGCTGTGTTATACACCCGATATTGTTTTGGTCATTTTTTTATAGGTGTGTTCATTTTGTAATTAGCAGTTCAGCTTGTTGCAATATGCAAAATGGCTTTCAGATTACAAATTCAACGTTATAGTTGCGATCGGGATATGGTACATTTAAATAGAGTGGTAAATGTAGATGTTTTTGGAGATATTGCTATAAATCGGATATTGCTATAAATAAAATTTTTGGAGTAAACAATTTTTTCCA
>NW_019418546.1:9562-13919 GCF_000390285.2 Anoplophora glabripennis | reverse complement strand
GAGAAACTCGAAAAAATTCCTATCCGCGATATTATTATATAAAATTGTCTAAAAGAACATAATACAAGACATCTCTCATCTCGTGAGTCAAAAAATTTTATTAGCTATCTTTTCTATTTAAACAAATAAGTAAGGAAAACAGTGTTTTCACTTTACAGGGAAAACCATCAATTTTAGCAAAAAGCGATTCACAGACAGCTTCTAGAGAGTAAAATTATCTACAAAATGAGACTTGTTAAATTAAAATCGGTTAATAAACAAAAAAGTTATTGCAAAAAAAACAAGAAAAGTGCCCATTTTTAATTTGTTTATAAATATCGCATTTATTGTTAAAATTTTATAAAACCTATGATAAGTTGAGGGTTTTGTCATACTTTAAAAGTGTGCCAAAAGTGGGCGCACCGTTTTTTTTGACATTAACATTCTCAAATTGTACATTAAAAAAACGTGCTTTTTTCGCTTATAAACAAATTGAATAAAATTGTTGCTATTTATGCTACCTTACCGAAAATAGATGCAATGGATAGCTGGCAAATATAAATTTTAAAGAAAGAGCACCCTCTACGACCAACAGGAACCAAGATAAGATTTTTTTTAAATCGTAGCGCAATTGTTTATAAACATTTAGACTTGAATTTCTCGTAAAATAAAGTTTACGACGTAAACTACGATTTCCCGTGAATTGCATTGAAAAATGTGGAAACTTAACGACTCGCGAGTCCTTTAAAGAGAAGGTACTGGCTAAGTAAACTGTCCGGCGTGGTGGTGGGGGAAGCTCGTCCAAGCGAGAAAAGTGAAATCTAGTGGTGGGGGAAGTTCGGCCAAGCGAGAAAAGTTCAAATTGATGCGCGCTGTAAAATTTTGCAATATCTCGGCTTCTATTCATCGTAGAAACTTCTTTTTTTTAAACTGGGGTAGTTCGACGAAAAAATAACAATGGGCATATTTACGAATACGTGGAATAGCACTGAACTCGAGAAAAAATGCATCTTTTATACTCGATTTTTTTCTAATTTACAAAAATGTCACAAAGATTATTGTTAAACGAAATATTACTTTAAAATTTCAATTTCGGAATTATTTTACTATTTTTAAATAAATAAATGAAGCTATCGTTCATTTAAAAAGTTACATATTAAGCCAAAGTAAACTTATTTTTTCAATATTTTGTTAGTTATTTAATTACGATTTAAATGTAAAATTAAAGTAAAAATTCACAAATTATTTTCAAATTCTNGGTTATACGTCAAATACTAACCTGGCGAGCTTTGCTGTCAATTAGAGAGCGCTTCCAAAAAACAAGTAAACAACAGTGGCGCGTACAGAGGTAAAATGTAGTACTTATGTGGAATTTAGGAAACAAATTGGATTTATAATAAATTACATTTAAAATAAATAGTTTATGAGAATAAAGGAATTTTTGTAGGAACAAGGGTGCTAGACCTGAACTGATGCCCTCGTCCCTTCATAATGTATAAAGAAATTATTCAATTTGTAAAACCCTTAAAAACATACTTCATTGGCAATGATTTATTACTGTGCATCGAATATGATCCTACTATAGGTAGTTTTTAAATAAGCGAATATTGTATTAAGTAAAAAACACAAAGAAATAATAAAAATAATAATTGATATTTCTTCAACAACAGAGGCAATTGTTGAAATAAAATAATTTTAAACTAACTGACAAGTTTGAACGATAAATTCATTGCCTACTACTGATTTTTCGATTATTTTCTAATAAACACTGTTAAAATCACATTTCAGTTAATACGGTCGTTTTTCTTGAAAACCATAAAGTTTTTTAAAATTTAACAAGAGTAAAGAAATGTTTAAAATTAAATTCTGCCGTGAATTAATATTATTACTTTTCAATTCGGTCAATGAAAAAAAAGTTTGGTACTATTTTAGGTGTGAGTCATCCCCAATGAACACCTTGTAGTGCTTCAATTAACTTTAAATCACAGTCAAAGAAGACCAGTAATAAACCTAAATAATGTGCCAAATTTGGTTCTTCTGCGGTAAAGTGTTGGCGGAGATATTAATTTTTTTCGAAATTTTGGGCCCCACTTTGGGGGCTAATAACCCCTCAGGGGTGCAACTTTGTATATAGGTAAGTTTGGTTAAATTACAATATTTTAGACACCCCTACATGCACCTGCCCCGTTTGTATCACAGTTTGCTAGAGTTCTGCATGTTATTATTTACCCAAATTTAATTATCCGATGTTTTAGCGTTTTACGCACTGGCCATTCTTTCAGCCTCGCTCCCCAGCCCCCCACCTTAAATTAAGCATTCATATCTGCTTACCTGCTGAAAAATAATTACGGAGACTAATCCCAAAGCCCACTGTTTTTATAGTCGGTCGTTATTTTCAATTATGGCGTCGGGGTGGATTAAACATTAAGGCGCAATAAAAACAACTTTGTTCCGGTCTGTTAAACGAATGCATAGCTGAGTGGAGCTTAGCGCCGGATTAAAACTCGGTCCTTTTCCGGTGCATTTAAATATTCGTGCTCGGCGGCTATTAAAAATATATATTGCGTTCGTCTCTGCGAACGCTGTTTAATTTTTGCACGATTTTGCTGCGGAATTGTTTAAATAAATTTAGTTTATGCAACCGCACAACGCTGTTGTGTAAACAAAGTTGCATGGTCGAAACGGAACAAATTGTTTTGTTAATTCGGCTGGAACGCCCTGTGTGAACAACTGCGCGCCACTGACGATTCCGCCAACTTACTTTTCTTGCGTTTGGAAAGAGCAGCACCCGCTCCTCGCGTATAAAACTGAGATTAATTAAAATAATCCCATTGTAACAGTATACACAAGACTGGCGCCGAGGAAACTTCAGCAATAATGCCCCGTACCCGACCGACTTCGCCGTCCTTCTCGAGTTTCGTCGTCGGTTTCAGCCGAAGGAAACTTTTGACAAGCTGCCTGATTAAGTCCGTCTGTTAATTAAACGGAAAATATTCCCGAAAACTCCTCTGGTAACTGCCGGATGTAAAGGGAACCGAGTCCGTGAGTTTCGGAGATCCCGCAACGCCGTTTTGCGTTAATGGACAGGAAGAGGGGAGGAGGGAAAAGCACAGTGATTCGGACGAAGTTAGCTAATGATTTTATTGGGATCGCCTTTCACGGAGAGGCCGAGGTAATAGAAAGTCCACGCGAAACCACATTATTAACTCGCCACTGGTGATTTTGGTATAAGTGTGGAAAATTTAATTGAAACGTTTCGAAATTATTAAAAGAAAACCATCTACAAGAACTTTGTACACTGTACATTGAGAACAGCAATAATTGATGAAAAAAAGGCAAAATAATCAAGTTTTTTGGATAATTCTTTAAAAATATTTTAATTGCTCCGAGGGCATTCTAATTTTGGTAATAAAAACTTTAGAGTATAATAAAACAACACACCAAATTTCATTAAAATCGGTTCGATAGTTTTCACAAAATAATTTTTTGAAAAGAAAAATTTTCGAATTTTCAAAATGTTGCACAGCCTCAAATAAAGCATCTAGATACTTAAAAAATTTTTCACATAGAAAAGACCGCTCAACCTGTCAAATGGTTCTTGAAAAATTGAAATCGGTTGATTAGAACGGCAACAGTAATATTTTTAAGTTAACACTTTTTTTTTATTTTAAAACAATTAGATTACATTTATCAACTTGCAATTTAGTTTTTTCAAAAATTATAATTTTAAAGTACTGGGAAAGACGCTCCTTTTTTAAAAAAATAAGTTAAATTCCGTTTATTGTTTCTCGAGATATAATCGGTCAAAGTTTATCGTCATTTACCGTTAACTTATAAACAATTTAGCAATAATCTTTCATCCAGTGGCTTCGTTTTTCTGAGTTCTAAGCTGGAAAAATTTTCATATGCATAAGTTATCGGCAACATAAATAAATCAGCGGAAAAACTGTCGCTCGCACGCGCGAAAAGTGACACAAAACACGAAAAGTGGGGGAGGGGGCTTTCGCTTAATTAGACTTAATTTGGAAGTTCAAAATGCGAAGCCACGAAAAAAATTACATTATCTCGGCTTCTTATGGACCAATTTCGATCTTTTTTTAAATCCGATGTCTCGCGAGCCAAGGAATTCGAATATCGTAATGCCAACTGTCTAATTTGCACATATTTTCTTATAGAGTTTATTATTTATGCATTAAATATACTGTATCTTTCACCCTATGCTACAACATTTTTTCAATAAAAAAATTTGTTTACATATATATTTCAACTCTCTGAATATGAATGTATTTAGTTATAATTATTACAATTATTTAAATCATTTTTATTTAAACAAATTAAAAAAAATTTTTGGAAATTAATTTTTTTTGTTAGATACGAG
>NW_019418546.1:2827-7885 GCF_000390285.2 Anoplophora glabripennis | reverse complement strand
AGTATTACTAATTATATTAATCAAGTAAAGAAAACTTTATGTAACCCTAAATATTGCTGGGTAATGATTACGATGTTTTTATAAACCATTAAATATATTAAAAGGATTTATCAACTGTATTTTTTATTCCAATAAATATATCACAGCTTCCTAGTCTTTTTTAATTAATCTAGTTTTTTAAAAACATTACAAAAAATCATCTGTTGTGGATAATTTATTGCTGATAACAATGTACATGGGATTTAGGAAAAATGTTTGTTTGAAATCAATTTCGTTTTTATCAAGTCTTTCAAATGTATTCCCTCCTTGCTGATTGCGACGTTGCCACATTAATCCTCAAGTCAGACAGAATTGCAATTATTGGTTTATGTTTCTAATTAATTCAGTTGTACTATGTTCAAAACTTAACATTAATTTTACATCAAAAATAAGATATCTATAGAAAAGTTTTGTTTCACAATGTCTACATTTTTTTTCTCAGTTATGGACAAAAAAAGAGCCGCACCGTCCATCTTTGCCATATAAACCTATGTTAAAATGAACAACTTTCAACAATATCTCAAAATCCAGATTCAAAAAAAAAAATTCAAAAAAATATGATGCACAGAGGGAGCACTGGGTAATAGGCTATATAAAATTCAAGTACATCAGTGCATTTGAGTAAACCCGATATATCTCCTTAAATTGTATTTAATACAAGTTCTGCAATTCAAACTTGCATTATCTGTATTCGAATATGACTCTATTGCGCAAATATAAATAAGTACATTATTTTTACTGTTTAATCGAGTTTTCCTCCTCGTTAGTGTCTACTATTCTCATTCTTTGACTAATCCCTCGAACGCCAGACGCTCTGGAGATTTCACTAAGCCCTTTACAAGATATTTCTATGCACGACCAGACAAGAAGATTTAATCAGTTTGGAAAAATGTTTTGAAATATAATATTTTTGTGAGCTCTCTAAAAAGGATATCACAGCAGCAAGGAGGTTTACAATTTTTTTTGTTAATCTTACTCTGTTTCGGTAAATGTAATAAGCTTCAATTTTTTTGCGTGGCGTCTGCTATATCTGCGACACAATGTTTCCAGTTTGCAAGTTCGTAAATATAGGGCACCACTGATACCCTACGTGTCTGTATAGTCAGCGAAAGATGTCAAAAGTAAAGGAAAACGTAATAAAATTACGAGGTGTCAGCAAGAGGAACGAGTGGTCTTGGAGCCTGCTGTTGTACGGGGCTGGATCACTAAAATGCGAAATTCNAGTATTACTAATTATATTAATCAAGTAAAGAAAACTTTATGTAACCCTAAATATTGCTGGGTAATGATTACGATGTTTTTATAAACCATTAAATATATTAAAAGGGTTTATCATCTGTATTTTTTACTCCAATAAATATATCACAACTTCCTAGTCGTTTTTAATTAATCTAGTTTTTTAAAAACATTACAAAAAATCATCTGTTGTGGATAATTTATTGTTGATAACAATGTACATTGGATTTAGGAAAAAATGTATATGTTTGAAATCAATTTCGTTTTTATCAAGTCTTTCAAATGTATTCCCTCCTTGCTGTCAGCTAATTGCGACGTTGCCACATTAATCCTCAAGTCAGACAGAAATGCAATTATTGGTTTCTGTTTCTAATTAATACAGCTGTACTATGTTCAAAACTTACATTAGTTTTACATCACAAATAAGATAATACTGTGTACTATCTATGGAAAAGTTTTGTTTCACAATTTCTACATTTTTTTCTCAGTNATATCACAGCAGCAAGGAGGTTTACATTTTTTTGCGTGGCGTCTGCTATATCTGCGACACAATGTTTCCAGTTTGCAAGTTCGTAAATATAGGGCACCACTTGATACCCTACGTGTCTGTATAGTCAGCGAAAGATGTCAAAAGTAAAGGAAAACGTAATAAAATTGCGAGGTGTCAGCAAGAGGAACGAGTGGTCTTGGAGCCTGCTGTTGTACGGGGCTGGATCACTAAAATGCGAAATTCTTTAGGGGAAATCCTATTGTACCATCTTTATCCATACAAAACAATGATATTTGAGTATATTGAGTAAATTTTCCCGAAAGTGGTTCTGAGGAATAATAAACAAAGCTGTAGAGAAATCTCGACGTAATCTATAAGTTGCTAGTAGCGATTTGCAATATTTCACATCTAAACGTAACAAAGCATGAGCCATTTGCACATGAAACAAATGAAATAGATTTTTCTAAAGCAGGAAACGTTGTTTTTCAATACTGAATAATATTTGTCGAGCCATTTCCGTTCGTAGCGTCTCCATCGATCTAGCCCGGTACAATTCCAATACAGCCTCGTTGCTCCGAGCTTTGTCGATACAGAATATCATACTTCATATCCGTGACGTTATCCAATCGCACGCCCTGTGGGCCAATTGAGGAAATCGCCCACGTAGGACGTAAAACTTCATTTGTTTCAGCAGGTGCGAGTCGATGCTTTCCGGAGGACGGGCGGTGCGGGCTCTTATGAGCCGGCCAGAGAAAAATGGCTGTCGTCGGGATTTTTGTTTATTAAAAAATATCCCGACATGCATCCCGAAGATTGATTTAATTGAACAAAGTCTTACGTATAAAATGACACAGATTAAAGTTCTAAAATAATTTTTTTGATTACATATAGGTAATTTTTTATGTTTATTATTTAATGGGGAGATTATTTAATTTAAAGTACAATTAACCGCCTACGCTATTGTCAGCGCCCTCAGGGGGGCGGAAGACCGCAAACCGCGCAAAGGCCGTAAAAAATACAATCTGCCAGCGCGCCCCGCCGGGAGAAATTAACGATTGCCCGGAGGAAAAATTAAATCCTCCGTAAGATGCAATATATGAAAAGGGGAAAGACAAAGGAATCCGACAGAGGAGTATTGCAGCGTCCACGGGGACGGCAAACTGTCAACCTGCATTCTACAGGCAGAGACGACGAAAGCTTACCACTTGGATATACAATGGCATTCGGGCAGATTAAGACCGAAGGGACGGTGGGTGAGGAGAGCGGGAATCGTTTTTATGAAGGAAACGTTCAAAAGTTTGTTTCGGATGCTTCTGTTGAGTGGCAGTGGCGGAGGACGAAGTGGTTGCGCGGGAGACGTCCCCCTGACTTTCGGTAACGCAAAAAATAGGAAAACAACTTGAGACAGCCATATGAACCAAGTTAGTTTGTACAAGAGATTTCTCCTTTTCTTTTCGGAAGTCCGCACAACAGTAGAAAGCAAAACCAAGCTGTAAAGATTTGTTAGCAGTGCTAGTACCATTGCATGGGCAATTCACGTCTTTTAGTCTTTACTTCACCAGTAGAATTCGACCGTTTCTCACACGTAGGCAACTTAACTCCTTTCTCGCAACGCCGAAGCTGCTCCGAGTTAATCGAACGTTCATTCCATCAAGAGAATGAAAAAAAAGAACGGAATAGACACGCTGGAAATTCCATTTCCCCGGTGCTATCATGAAAGGCCGGCTCTAGGCCGTTTCTTTCCCTCGGAGGGCATAATTCGAGAAATAATCGTAACCGCAGCCGGCTCGCAGACCGCCTCTAATTTTTTTCGGTAATTCAATTTGCCTTTCGGTGATTTTCGCTTTGAATAAACGCGAGAGTTCCTCACATCCACGCCAAATCGATTCGCACGGACTGTTGGATCCCTAATGCAGTGGGGGGAATTAACGCTTAAGAAATACGAAAAGTTCGGGAGGAATTCGAGGGGGTTATGCTTCGGCTTCGATTCTTGCCGAGGTTTTAAACTTTTCTTAGATTTTAAACGCAAATAATGATTGTCGACTGATTTGACGATAAGTACCGGATGTTTGGATGTGATCGAAGCACCTTCTGATGTTTCCTTTTTTTGCCTGTCCTGGCAGAGGCGATAATTATGGACTGGTTATTATGGTGACAGGTTAATAAAAATTTTGGTTTGATTACTTGTTGAATTTTTCTTACAAAGCTTCTTAAGAGGGGAATAAATATATTTTTTGAAAACAGACCTTCACCCAAGCATAGTCTTTTCAAAAACTACAGTATTTTCTGAGAAAATTATATGTGGCCTATATAGATAAGGTATTGAGCTAGGAGTTGACATATTTTTTATTGCAAAATAATTTGTATTATTGAAGGTATGGATAAATAAAGTATAATAACAAATTGAAATTATATGTCATAGATCTTTATTATAATTTTACATCTCCTTCGTACAGATTTGAGGAACTGACCTGCAAAATATTAGACTGAATTATGCAGTATTACCAGCAATGTCTAGATTTTTGTGAAATTATTTCTTTGGTAGCCATTTATTTAAATGTCATTAGTAGAGATCCGCACCAAAGAGAACAGAACAACAAATATGAATGTTTGGAGCTTCTAGTCCAGATGGAGCCAGTATCAAACTTAACCATTGCAATTTTATGGCTTATAGAAAACTGTAAAACATATTTTAATTTTTGACTTCGTTTCGAAGTGACTGAATATATTTCGCAGTCACAAAATGTTCTCATATTTGGAAAATAAAATATATGACGGAACTAAGAAAATACGTCTAGGTCTAGGTTTGTCAAATAGATCATCATATATCATAGTATGTTACCATATCACTAAGAAATACTTAAAGTAATAAATAAATAATAAATACAGCCCTACCATACCTAGGTTTGTTTTCTGAAAAAGAAATTATTTTGGAAGAGCATAATGAACAGTAGATAATTGCACCCGGGCACAATAAAGAGATGCCGACTTTTAGTTTTTATACGGTTTCAACTATCTTCGTAAACACCATACCTAGGCATATATTGTTTTCTGAAAAATAAATTATTTTTTTGGAAGAACAATAATGAATATTAAATAATGTTTGAAATTCTATGCTTTTCTGTGTGGTTTTTTGTTTGACACCTTATGTGCAGGGGTTGATTTATTAATTTTTTTTTTCGTTCAGATGCGGCTAAATTTTCAATAAAATTGATGTTAATAGCATTATATAATTACTGCTTACAAAAAAATACTGTGTAAGAGTAATTTTTTACATCTGTGGCTTTTGGGAA
>NW_019418546.1:0-1033 GCF_000390285.2 Anoplophora glabripennis | reverse complement strand
GATTTTGGTGTCTTTCTTTCCAGATTAATTTCAGTGATTTAGCACGTTTTGACCTTTTTTTAGTTTTTCCTAAGCCTTTCGGCATTGCGAAATAAACACGCAATAAATAATAAACACAGTAAATATAGTTCACAACACAAAGGTCACTAATAATAATAATAATAATAATAACTAATATATAATAATAACTAATTAATAAAAAAGTATCAGTACAATACACAACTCACAAACTAGAATAATATTTACGATGTCAAACGACGCAGGACACATCAATATCATAAATGAAATAAAAATGAAATAACCAAACTTCATAAAAACACGGTTCCCGTTTTTTGTGCAAATTGTATGGCGTTTATTTAAACTTCTTATTGCCGATGCCGTGTACGAGGACATCTATAATGACATGTTTGCATTATTTAATGTATGCTAATCGGTACCATCTACTGGCGAATGGCTAGATTTTATCAATGGAGAGTTACCGACGAGTAGATTCTCGTCTGAAAATTGGGTTCACAAATTTATGCAAGAAATTAGGAAAAGGCCATCCAATCGCCATCTAAGAAGTGTTACGACTTTAGCTCTCGTAATCCTGCTCTTAAGGTCTATCGGGTTTACTCAAATGCACAGATGTATTTGAAATTTTGAGGTAAAGCCGCGTAACTTAACTAGAGTCTAATGGTAGCACGCAAACCCTTTTTTGGTGCACATCTCACTATATCACTAGGTGTTTTAACAGTCGCTACCCTCACTATATCCTCATGCCCTGGATGGATCGCTGTTATTCTGCCTTTGCCCAATGTTGTGGGGGTGTTTTCGACATCAGGTTCTGGTATTGAATCGAGCGGCTCCCCACTTATGAAGTGGCCTGGGTCAAAGCCTCAAGGTCTTGGGGATCATTGGATAGAAGGGTGAAGGGTCTTCGATTCAGAACAGCTTCGATTTGGGTTAAGAGTATAGAACTATGAATATATTTAAAATGCGTTTCAGGTGATTTTTGACTGCTTTATTATCTGCCTCCCAAAGTTTGGAGAAC
>NW_019418545.1:12465-13297 GCF_000390285.2 Anoplophora glabripennis | reverse complement strand
TAAATATTTTACATCACTCTGAAGCACTTATAAACACAAAGAGATGATATTAAAGTCTAATATGAAAAAAACACCTATACACCGTGTCCACCTAGTGCGCGTAAGTCCAATATCTAGGTTAATAAAAGATATAACTTTTTTTTTCTACAGAGTTGCCTACTTTCCCAAGCTGCACAAAATGAAAATATATTTGAATATACAGGGTGTCCAGTTTTTCCTAGACAGGTACCAACTTATTTTTTTTTAAATGGAAACCTATATTTGTTATGGCATTATCGAATTCTACGTGAAAAATTAACGGGACTTTGTGTTATGATCCCTATTAAAATATTTATAGTTTTCGAGATAATCGACTTTTCATTTTTTTTTCTTATCTTTCATCACTTTTTTTAGTAGCTGACATAATTATGATTGTATGACAGCTAGAAATTTTATTTTTTTCAGAAACTGCAGTGAAGATAGCTCTTTCAAAAAACGTATCAAAAGTTAACCTGCGATATACAGGGGGCAAAAAAAATCGTGCCAAACCTGATTATTTAAAATTTGAAAAATCTCGACTTTTTCAAATAGAACACTCTGTGTTTTATGATTTCATTAGATGCCTTTCTGTAGACCCTACATTTTTTTAATAGCTTTCCCTATACCTAAGTTGTGTAGTTTTTGCAAAAAAAAAACATTTTTATGTAAAATACCGGATTTGCGCCCGTTCCTTTGTCGGGAAAAATATTGTAAGGGTATTTATTTTTATTAAATTTATTAGTTGTCTAGCTACACTATTTAAAATAAAAATTAATAACTGAAAAATTTAGATATTTGAGTTTAATAAATAAGT
>NW_019418545.1:3512-10026 GCF_000390285.2 Anoplophora glabripennis | reverse complement strand
TTATAACGAGCGTTCAAATAAAAACGTGGTCGAAGTTGGCTCTGACACATTGGACGTAGGGAGTAGCTTATAGCGACCAACTTAACCTCATTTCTCAACGAGCTGTATAGCAGCTGTCAGTTTTAATAACGTTAATGACTATATAACTTTATTTTAAAGAATAATCGTAATAACAATAACAAATAATTAAATGAGCTACGGAAAGTGTCCCCCTCCTTGTTATAATAATAATAATAATACGTTTATTGCCCAACAGATTACAAATCCAATTACAGGACAAATTTATAAAAAAATATATAAAACAAATACAAAACAAATATAAAAAGAAAATATATGTACATTATATGCATATAGTATACACCACCTAGTTCCTAGATGCTGAACTTAACAGTAGCACAATTAACAATTTGCGAGAGAGTACTAGCATTAACATCGCAAGTATCAGATATCAAATTGAAATTTTTGCACATAATATATATAGGAGATTTCAAAACTATATTGGTCTTAACCGCTTGACAGTAAAATGTAACATTTTGTCTGGAACTTATTCTAGGAATTTGAAAATAAAACTGTTGCAATAACAAGGGGCAATCTAAATTGTTATGAAATATATTAAAAAGAATTTTTAAACTATTAATAATCCTACGTAACTCTAAAGAAGTAAAATTAAACCTATCAAGCAATACAGAATGATCGTATCCTCTTTCTGGATAAAAATTATCAACTTTCAAACATAAAAACTTGAGAAACTTTCGCTGTACACTCTCAATTGTGTGCTTATGATTTACATACAGTCGATACCAGACAAGCGAGCAGTACTCAAGTTTAGATCTTATAAAAGAATAATAGAGCGTCTTCAAAGCTACCTCATTAGAAAATGAGTGATAATTTCTAGTTATAAAACCAAGCATCTTCAGGGCTGAAGCTGTTCCATATTCAATATGATTTGAAAAGTTTAGTTTTACGTCGAATATGACTCCTAAATCTTTAATGGAGTCGCATCGTTCCAGTATTACTTCATTCAAAACATAATCGTAAATAACGGTGTTACATTTACGGGTGTAGGTTACTATTTTACACTTATTTGCATTTAAATTCAGACTATTATAATTACACCAATTTTCTAACTCACATAATTGCATTTGTAACATTCTACTATCATTAGTGTCCCTAATTTTTGAAAATAACTTTAAATCATCTGCGAATAAAAGTTTCTCGCAGTTTATTATATTAGCAATATCATTAATAAATAATACAAACAGTAGCGGCCCCAAATTCGAACCCTGTGGCACGCCAGAAGTAGCTGTAAAGACTGTTGATTTATGACCAAAGTACATAACAAATTGCCTTCTATCACAAAGATATGATTTAAAAAAATTGCACAAATCGGGATCAAATCCAAGCACTTGCAATTTTTGTAGAAGAAGTTTATGATCAATGCGATCAAACGCTTTCGTAAAATCAGTATATACGACGTCTACCTGCCCTTGAATATCAAGTTCGTTGGCGATATATTGAGTAAGGCAGCACAAGTTAGAAACGGTAGATCGCTTCTCCATGAACCCATGCTGGTCTGATGTTACTAATGATTTGACCGCTGGATATATGCGATTGTACAACGTGATTTCTAGAATCTTTGAAAAATTGCAGAGAATAGATACCGGTCTATAATTACTTATATCAGATCTATTTCTACTTTTAAAAATTGGACATAATCTAGATAACTTCCATACTTCTGGAAACGTAGTAGTTCTTAAAGCTAGATTAAAAATGACACATAACGGTTTAGCTAATACATCTGCACAGTCTTTAACAAAAAAAGATGGAATATTATCATGACCAGATGTCATTTTGTTTTTTAACTTAGCTGTAGCAGAAATAATTTCAGCTTCCGATAGATAATCAATATTCATACAAAGTGTACTCCTCAGATTATCAATAACAATTTTCTCACCATTGTTATTGTTAGATGAGTACACACTACTGAAAAATTCAGCAAACATATTGACAATAGATTCGGGATTATTATAAGTTTTATTATTATACATGAGCGAACCAGGAATTCTCGTTATATTTTTTTTACTATGAATGAATGACCATAAATTTGAAGAATCTTTTACTACTTGATTTTGTACATTATTAAGATAATTTTTATAGGCTGTATTTATTTGTGTTTTTATCAAGGTTCTAAGACGTTTAAACTCTTGCAAAAAGTGAGGGTTTTTTCTATACTTGTACTGCCTACGATATGTATTCTTCAATCTGATGTTATTTTTAATTTTAGTGGTGTACCATTTGGGAAAATTATTTTTAGTTTTGGTGTTATAAATAGGAACAAATTGATTTAAAACTGAATTCAAAGTGCTATAAAATTCTTTGCAAGCATTCTCAACATTATTTATATCCGACAGAAAATTCCAGTCAATACCCAGCATGGCATTATATAGTCCAGGGTAGTCCGCTTTGCGGAAATTATAAGATCTACAAGATGGATTATTAGAAAAATTAACACTGGTTGATGTATTTAATGTAACATTAATCTTGAAAGCTAGGTGGTGTAAATCTTCTCCAACTAGAGGGGTACTATCTCTGATAACTTCACATTGAATATTAGTAAATATTAAGTCTAATATACGCCCATTTGCGTTGACTATGCTATTAAATTGATGAAGATCAGTAAATGACATGAAGTTAGAAACCATTTGACACCTTCTATCCTCAATTATATTATTAAAATTAGTTACATTGAAATCTCCCATTATCAAAACAGTTTCGTTAGTACTTAGCACTTGCTCTAACTTTTCAAAAAAATGTTCTAATTCTGCTAATTCAGTGTTTGGTGGGATATAGATAACATAAACATATAGCGCTTTAGGATTAAAAATACACTTACAGCCAATAATGTCAATATTAGGAGACACGTTTGCAAAGCTACTAAGATTAAGGATGTTCGTATTCGGAATCTTTTCACTGTTGATAGCTAGAAGAGCTCCTCCACCACGAGAATATCCAGTTATTTCGAAATTCCTGTCTGATCTAAACACGTTGTATATGTCTGTAAAATACTCCTAACTAGAAATATCTGATGAGAGCCAGGTTTCAGTTAAACCGATAATATGAAACTCATGACTGCTAACGGATGGAAATAATTCACTGACTTTAGTTCTCAATCCACGCGCATTCTGATAATAGCATGTTAAATCTAACACTGTTTGTGAACTGTTGGGCTCATTTAGTTTAAAGACACAATTTTTGGAATTCCACGTACGTATTTTATTTTCAAGTTAGTTTCTCCATTTGTAATCCGTTCATTTAATTGGTTTTTAACTGAATTGTAATACTCGATTTGTCTTGGTGTTCGATCCATTGATATGCGAATATTTTTATATTTGCTTGTATTCCTTAAATTCTTTGCCTTGTCAACAACTTCATGGGTCATGAATTCGTCTTTAAGAGTAACTTTTATTGGTCTCGGGGTACTTCTATTATGATCGGTTTTTCCTAGCCGAATAGCCTTAACACCTCCATCATCCGACACAGAGATCTCCCTTAGAATGTCTCTGATCCTATCTTTATCCCGTTCAGCTCTTGTTTGGGTACCTGTATTTACATCCTCCTTGACCCCAAACACAATAACATTACACTTACGACGTTGCCTTTCGTTCATTTCCTGCAATATCTCCTCAAACTGGTTGTTGTCCACACTAGTAGAGTTAGTTTGTGCAGCAGTTTTCTTTTTAAGCTCCAAAATTTCATTCTTAAGTTCAATCAGGGCTGCTTGGAGAGCTTGTATATCATTACCTAAGCTCGAACAATTGGCACAGCTCCAAGATAACCCCTTCTTACCATTAATTGCTCTCACTTCTGCCACCGTCAAGTCAACACATGTGTACTTAAATATTTTTTTGCAAATCGAACATCTAACGACTTTATGATCCTCAGTTAGTGAATTGCAGCACGAACATGATAGTGATGGCATATTCATATAGCGACGCCTATGGCGCGGAAGATCACAACCAACTTAAAAACTACACCTGTGCAGAATAACTCCAGTGACAATAAGTAGATGTTATAAAGTGCATATGTGTAAAGTGCACATGTGGATTATGACTTGATCCAGCACACAAAAAGGAAAAAACAATTTAAAATATCCTAATTTAATCTATTTAAATTGGCTACAAACTNTCTCCCATTATCAAAACAGTTTCGTTAGTACTTAGCACTTGCTCTAACTTTTCAAAAAAATGTTATAATTCTGCTAATTCAGTGTTTGGTGGGATATAGATAACATAAACATATAGCGCTTTAGGATTAAAAATACACTTACAGCCAATAATGTCAATATTGGGAGACACGTTTGCAAAGCTACTAAGATTAAGGATGTTCGTATTCGGAATCTTCTCACTGTTGATAGCTAGAAGAGCTCCTCCACCACGAGAATATCCAGTTACTTCGAAATTCCTGTCTGACCTAAACACGTTGTATATGTCTGTAAAATACTCCGAACTAGAAATGTCTGATGAGAGCCAGGTTTCAGTTAAACCGATAATATGAAACTCATGACTGCTGACGGATGGAAAGAATTCACTGACTTTAGTTCTCAATCCACGCACATTCTGATAATAGCATGTTAAGTCTAGCACTGTTTGTGAAATGTTGGGCTCATTTAGTTTAAAGACACAATTTTTGGAATTCCACGTACGTATTTTATTTTCAAGTTAGTTTCTCCATTTGTAATTCGTTCATTTAATTGAATGAATGATATTCGGAGTATAAGTGGTTGTGTGTGAAAGTGTTAATTTAAAAAACTTTTCTGTATGCCGTGTTTAATTGTAGGTGTAAAGTCGGGCGTGTGGAATAAGAAGAGATTTAAGGAGGTATTCAATCGCAGGGGGGATCCTATTCTTTTCTTATGGGACTAAAACACGCTACCAACTTGAAAAAATTAAATTCTATTGAAATTATTTGCGATAAACATTATCTATATAGCAAAGAAATTTACTCAATATGCACATAAGATACATATTGAAAATTAACAACATAAAAATATCATGGTTGAATGATTTCCACGTTGTCGGTTTATAACACTTGACGTTTCGAGACATATCGTTCTCTTCTTCAAAAGTTACTCTGAAACTGGAGATCTACTAGTCCTGTCACTATTTATATTTGTCGTGGTCACTGGTCCATGATGTTCCGGTGGGTGACCTCGTACGCGTTGTTGACGTTCCAGTGGGTTGCTTTCACGGATGTAAATTTCTGTAAATTTCTAAAGCTGCTCGCTCTGTATAGTTGGGGCCAAAATCTTCTCTCTCTCACCACCATGTTGGCTTCACTCAGATCCACTGTGTGTCCTGTGTCCGCCCTATGCACTGCTACTGCCGATTTTTCCCAGTTGTTATTTTTGAGGTGACTTTTGTGTTCCTTTAACCTCGTGTTGATGTGCCTTCCTGTTTGTCCTATGTAGACCTTTCCGAAAGAGCAAGGAATACTGTACACACCGGGGCCCTGGAGCTGGTTGTTGTTGCAGGTCTTTGGAAACGCTGCCGCCACCTTCCTTACAGTACTGAATACTGTGTTGATATTTCTCTTCTTCAAAAGACACCCGGTTTTATCTGTACAACCTTTCATGTAAGGTAGATACGTCGTCGCTAAGTACTCCTGTTTCTCGATGGGTGTTTGTCTCCTCCTGATAGCTCGTTCTATATTTCCCGCCCTGTAGCCATTACCTCTCAAGGCCGTGCGTAGGTGATCTAGTTCTTCGGCCATATGGCCTATGACCTTTCCGCAAATTTCGCTAAATCTTACGATTATTAATATGTGTGAAAATCTAGTTGCATGCATTTTTATAGCAAGGTATAACAAACTTTATATGTATCAGTAAAAATTTCACCGGTTTAACTTGTTATGAACATTTTTATTGAAATAGGGTTGTTACTGTTAACAGGGATAGAATAAAAATGGTTAAAGAAAATCGACATAAAGCAACAAAGTTGATAGAAATCCCAACTGATTCGCAATTCGCATCGCAGTCTCAAATAAGCGATACATAATTTGATTTTAAGAAAAAATTTTTATGTATGGGGCATTGCATGCTAAATCAAATTTCTAATTTTCCTGATTTTTTGGTCTTATACAGTCTTAATTGTATACAGGGTGTTTTGAAAGTCCTTCAGGAAACTCTGGGAGGTGATTCTAAGGATTAAAATAATAGCAGTATGTAAGGAAAATTTTTTTCGAGTTGTCAATTGTTTGCAAGTTACAGCTTGTCAAAGTAATTTTTTTATTTTTCTATTTAAATAACTTATTTAATTCAAGTTCGATTAGTCTCTCATTTGGCACACCCACTAAGTAGATGAAGTTCTATTGGACCAGTCCGAGAAAAGTTTCATTATGCACCACTAGAGGGCACTTTACCTAGAACTCAAAATTTGTTTCATTCATAATGTTTTTCTCTTGCTAGACATCACAGAAATTTAAACATTATTGAAAAGAGAAACAATATCAGAAAAAA
>NW_019418545.1:0-831 GCF_000390285.2 Anoplophora glabripennis | reverse complement strand
TTCTGTTTAGAGATAGGAGAAAGGATTGTGGTAGATAGACATTTTCACAAAAATATAATTTTTTCCGATGAATCTGCTTTTTCTACCAATGGAGTGGTATCGTCGCAAAATTGTCATTTTTGATCGCAAGAAAATCCTTCCTTTACAGTTACTTCAAGAAGTCATGGTTCAAAAAAGTAAATATTTGGTGCGCGATTACTTTCAACCGAATAATTGGGCCATACCTTTTTGAAGCAAATTTAAATCAATATACGTACCTGGAGATGCTAGACACGTTTTTCTGGCCAGAATTAGAAAAAGAACATTTGAAATATAGACAGAAAGCGTATTTCCAACAAGACGGATGTCCCGCTCACTCAACAATTATAGTCCGCAATTGGCGTAACAGAAAATTTCGAGAGAAGTGGTGGATAGGAAGATATGGTCCTATTTGTTGGCCAGCAAGGTCCCCTGACTTGTCGCCACTTGATTATTTCCTTTGGGGCCTCTTGAGAGAAAGAGTCCATAGAGAACCAGTGCAACAAAATGTTGATTTAAATGTCGATAAATGAAGAAATGATATATTCGACCTTCGCTGCATTTAGAAAAAGATTGGAGAGGCGTGTTGAACTTGGCGGACTTCATGTAGAACAGTTTTGTAATGGCGCGTACATACTGATTCTGCTGTGTTCTCAACAAAAATGTTGGATTAATGTTTTTGAGGTTTTTGATCCCCCTCTATAAAAAATAAATTACTCAGCCCCACAAAAAAAAAAGTGTTCGGACTTGTGGGTCGGACATATGTATTCCCATGTATTGTTTGACGCTGAATCCGATCCCGAGCTCAGAAAT
>NW_019418544.1:0-13387 GCF_000390285.2 Anoplophora glabripennis | reverse complement strand
TAAATAAACTGAATAACTGAAAAAATATCTATACATTTTTTACATTTTTCTTCATTTAGGCAAATAAAAAGTATCCATTATTATATACGGCTGAAAAGGTAAAAAAAATGCTATTCAACGGGATGGTCAAATACAGGGTGTTCTATTTAAAAAAAAAACTATGTTTATGTAATATCGGAAAAACTGTGCGATTTGCAAAAAATCTGAGTACGCCACTGGGTTCTTAATAAAAAATAGAACAAATAATGTTCACACTTTTTTCTTCTCAACTGAATGACAAGGGAGATAGAGAGGTTAATGAAAATGGGCCATTTTTCACAAAAACACTGTATATCTAAAACTAATCAAGTTTGCCAAGATCTTTTGGTACCAGCGAAGTAAAGTCAAAAAAAGAGGACGGGACATCGATATCAGATTTTTTGTATCTATCACCGTTTTGGCTGTACCCTATAAAACTATCGAAAATCAACCACCCCGTACAAGGTTGGCCAAGCGAAAACCGCTTCCTTTTTGTCGGTAATTCTCCGAGAAATGAAAGAAAAATGTTTTTATAAATTATTTGATACACGTTACTACAAAGACAATTAAATGTCGTATTTCCGAGGTACTGCGAATCTGTCATAGATAGACCAAATCTGATAGACGAGTTTAGAACTCTCTTTGCGAGGAAACAACAGTAGCGCAAACCCTATCTCTCTATCTGTTGCCGTTTTCAAGCTACATGGCGTTTCTAGATTTTTGGCTGGTGCCATTTTCTCGTTTCCCTTTTCAAGATATCTTAAAACGGTTTGGACATTCTACAGGCATTTTTTTTGAGATACATTCAATGCCATTTATTTTACAAAAAAATTTAAATTACAATGTTTCAGGTTTTGCAGTGTTAATAAGACAGTCTGATCAAATTGTTCGTGTGCACTTTCATTTTCAAGTTATAACATAAAATTCAAGTTTTTTTAATGTAAACCATAGTTAAAATCGGCTGCTCCCATTTTTCAAAATAACCATACCAAATATTATATATCGTTGGAAAGCACAAAAAAGAGACATATTTAGAAAGTAGTGAAGTGCCATAAAAAAATTTTCAACGATAAGTGAAGTGCAAACAGAACAATCCTTTGGAAGATCGAGTACAAGGGACCAGTTCTTCAACATCGACCATACGGATCAGACATCGATCAGTAGGAGATTTATTTATTTATTTAAATTGGCCAATTTAAACTCAACTACTTTATAAGTCGATTTCTTATTGGCACCTGGGCAAAGTAAAAGTAAAATTTTCACAATCAAAATTATTATTATAAAAAAAAATCAATAAAATATAACAATATACAGGGTGTCCCGGAAATGGTGGGCAATTTCTCGGATATGGATAGATAATGAGAAAATAATGTCACAAGTTCATATAAAATTTTTTCCTCCGGGCTCACCCTGTATAGTTATTAGCTCTTGAAGTTGAGAATTAAAAATGTTTTTTTTGCTGTAATTTTTGTATTTTTCAATAAATTTTGAAATTTTTTTGGCTGGATCTATAATTTTTGAAGCTGCTTTGGATGATAATATGAAATCATCGATAATAATGATGGGGGCCCGGGGGCAAAGCACCCCCCACCAAAATTTCTAGAAAAAAAAATTTTGTTCCACTATACCCCAAATTTTCCATCATTTTACAAAAATTTATGGTATTTTACGTAAAAAAGGTATACTTGTTGAATATCCATAAAATAGATATTTTTGCTGAAATGTTATGGAGAATGCAACAGTCTTCTGTTAAACGAGCTCGTATTTGTATAAGAGAAGGTGGAACTAATATTGAGAATTTATTATGAATTATATTAGTTACAAAATTTTGATTGTCATGCACTTTTCGTTTAGTTAGTTTAGTTAAATTAAAATTCTCATAATTTGGAAGACTGCTATTGCAAATTATTTGTCCTTTATTCTGATATGTAAAAGCCAACTACGATTAAACCTGTGTTTCTGTTAAATAAAATGTCTCAAATTAAACAGTACCGTTGTGTCTAAACTTGTTTTTCTACAAACGTCATTAAGGTATAATTTTAACGCATGCTGTCAGTCAATTTCATTTTATGATACTAGTGTTAAAAGTGAATTATTTTTAGCACTAGTGTTAAAAGTAAGTCATGTGATTTACCTTTAAGACCACTGTTATAAAATCACACTTTAGAAACTGTCAGTACACGTTAAAAATTATACAAAATTATATTTTATGGATATTCAACAAGTATACCTTTTTTACGTAAAGTACCATAAATTTTTATAAAATGATGGAAAATTTGAGGTATAGTGCTTTAAAAATTATAGATCCAGCCAAAAAATTTTCAAAATTTATTGAAAAATATAAAAGTTACAGCAAAAAAAAACCATTTTTAATTCTCAACTTCAAGAGCTAATAACTCTACAGGGTGAGCCCGGAGGAAAAAATTTTATACGAACTTGTGACATTATTTTCTCATTATCTATCCATATCCGAGAGATTGCCCACCATTTCCGAGACACCCTGTATACACATAAAATTTTCATGAGTGTACTTAGTTCCAAATTATAACGTGCTTATATACAAACAAATATATTGTTTACTTGTTGATTTAGCAATATTTGTATTTACGATGTGGCAAAATACTCGAAAAAGAAAAATTATGGAAAATTTCACTACTTAAATAAATTATTGTAGCCATGCGGTTCTCCCAGAGCTATTAATCATGTAACACTACAAGCTAAAAGTTAAGTACAAATGGTCAGAGTTAAAGTGGGTCGAGATACAACACACATGACAACTTTTACCCTCATATCCACTAGAAAATTCAACCGGCTCTAGGGAAACGCTAACATTACAACAAAAAAACTTTTCACTAAACACCGCCTCATTAATAAATTACGTACGCCATTTAGATATTCACGAGGTGAGATAAAAACCGAGCAGACACGGGGCCGCAATTACATTTCCTTTGCTGTTAATTATTAATCGGTAGCGGTGCGGCGGGAAGGTTGTTTTTACAAGCCGCATCGATAAGCAATGACGTGTCCGGGGGTAGTTAACTTTTTACGCCGGACATAAATGGATTTCGGGGGAAAAAGAGATAATTATCTGCTTACACGGCACGAGGTTACAGCAAAACCGGCTTTTCATGCATTTTTTTTTTTATGGTAGTTATAAATATTTAAAGGAACCTGTAACGGCTCTCAAAAAACTTTCAGGAAAATATATTTTTATAAGGGTGACTTACATTAACGTAGTGAGAGTGTAAAACTTAGTAATGTACAAAATGATTTCAGCATCTTTAGTTCTAGATTAACAATAAGAGCCGGATAGGAAAATTTTCCTAATCATTTTAGGCACCGTAAGAGTCTATGACTTAAATATTGCAACCTAACAGAAAACATTTAAGCACTATGCCGTCAATTCTTCCCGGCACACTATGGTACGAAATTCCTAAAAGCTGGCCAAAAATGAAAAAAACAGTTTCTATTATCAGGTTGGCAATAGGGATGATAGTTGGGCTATTCAAATTGACCGGTGGAAACAGTTTGCCGTTTATACTGGAACTAGAATTTGAAGTCGAAGTACCTAACCTTATTGTGTGTGTCTCGTGGCTGCATAAGCGAACACAAAAGTACATCACACGTTCAAAGTGCTGTAAAAATTTATTTATTGTTCTTATAAAGTCGTAATAAAATGGACGTTGTTCCAGGAGGTATGTAAAGTATTTCAACATTATAAATTATTCATAATAAATTATTCATTGTCCACTTATTTTCATTATTGTTTATCTATGACAAATAATGCTTAAATTTATTACGAAAATCATTCAAAAGTGAACTTAAAAGTTATATGCAGGGTGTTTTTGAATGGAGTAGCATAAATGATACCAGTGAATCTACATTTCAAAAGAACGGACTCGAGCAAAAATTATGGGATTGTTGCGAATCTCTTCAGCCGCCGCGAATATTCTTTCCTGTAGCTCTTCAACACTGTCAACTGGGGTCGCATAAACAATACTTTTTATATGTCCCCAAAAGAAAAAATCCATGGGCGTTAGATCGGGAGAACGTGCAGGCCAAGAGATAGGTGCCTCATTGCCGCGACCTATCCAACGATTCGGGTAATTTAAATTAAGCCACCGCCTAACTACTACAGTGCTGTGAGCAGGAGCCCCGTCATGCATGTACCACATGGCCTGACGTACATTTAATGGTACTTCCTCCAGAAGTGGTGGTAGATGCTCATTTAAGAACTGCAAATATTCAACAGCACCAAGTCGATGAGGTAAAACAAAAGGGCCGACAAGCACATTTTCTACAATTCCTGCCCAAATGTTTAAACTAAAATTATGTTGAAATGTTGTCATAGATACTTCGTGAGGATTTTCATGAGCCCAGGAATGAAGATTGTGCATATTGGTTAAACCATGTCTTTGAAAAGTTGCTTCATCTGTGAAAAGTATCTTTGAGGCAAAATTCAAATTATTTCTTAGAATATTAAGATACGATTCGCAAAAAACAACTCGCTTATGCATGTCTGGTTCAAGTAGAGCTTGAACTGGCCGGTGGTGAAAAGGATATAATAAATTATCATGGACAATATTCCAAACAACACTATGGGACACATTTAAGTGCATTGCTGTTTTTCTCGTACTAGTCTGACGATTTTCGTCAAACTCTTCAAGTACTGCATCCTCAAGATAAATAGTACGAACAGTAGGTCTTCGGCCGGTACCCTCAATATGCGGCTGTATTTTTCCAGTTTCCCGAAGTCTTCGTTCTACCGCCGAAAAAGTTTGTCTGTGGGGAACTTGACGATTTGGATATCTCTCATTATACGCTCTTGTTGCCGCAGCACAGTTTTTGCGACATTCAAAATACACTTGTAGCATGTCCACATATTCATCATTAGTAAAATTTGGCATAATTCTTGTTAATTTACACCCAAAAAGTATTTAGCTGATAACAGTGACAACTTACAGAAGAGTTAATTGTGACAACTGGCATGACAGCAGCACACTTAGTTTTTCTTTGATTGATTGCAATCATATACGGTGTGAGGTGAATGGTAATACATTTTATTTTTTTATTAATAAACGAAAAGTTTTAAAGGAAAATTGCTAGAGAGGTAAAAGTTTCTAAAAGAACCAGTTTATCTAATGCGTATTTTTGGATATCGAGTTTTTACGAAATATAAAAGTTATGGCAAAAAATGGCTTGAGGGGTGGTTATTTCAACCCCTTTCGAGGGGTTAAAATTTTCGAAAAATAGTTGAAAACTCGCATCTGTATTAGTAAACAACCTGTAAAAAATTTGTTATTTGTACCTCGTTCGGTTTTCAAATTACAGCCAATTTTCATAATTTTTTTGGAAACTTTAATGGCCCATATCTCTTCAGGGGTGAACATTTTACTAAGGCGATTTTTTGCAGATCGTGTTCTTTTGAAATGTAGATTCATTGGTATCATTTATGCTACTCCATTCAAAAACACCCTCTATAAGGCACCATAAGGCTAAATTACTTATTGGCCAGTAATCTATGATCAATTTACTATAATATTATGAAAAAAACATTTGCGCTTAGCTGCGCTTTCAATTTTACGATATGAATAAAATAAAAGTTGCAATAAATGGTAATTCAATTATTTCGTTAATGTCGAACAAAAAGTGAAAGGAGTATTGCACTTATTATAAAATAAGTAAAAATAATGTATGGAAAAATACATACAAGTAGAATGGTAGAAGACAATAAGTAAATAAAGAGAAAGAATACTCTAGTATGACATAGAAAAGGATAGTCGATGCATACTGACTTTATATGTAATTTCAGGAATCTAATTTTGTCAATTCACAGCCCCACAAAATAAGTGGATCTATATGTTTTTCGGGTCGCTGAATCCGAAACCGGTGTTTGTGTGACCCGATCAGGTCTGCGTTAAGGTCAGTTCAAGGTCAAATGTAGAGAATCATTTATCAACAAAGTAAACCTCCATATCTATACGTTTTTCGGGATGTTAAATCCGAATCCGATGTCCGTTTGATCCGATCAAGTCTGCGTTAAGGTCATTACAAAGTCAAATGTAGAGAATCAATTGCCATGAAAGTAAACCAATGTATCTACACGTTTTTGGGGTCGCTTAATCCGAATCCGAGGACCGTTTGATATGATCAGATCTGCTAAGTTCCAAACTCAAAACACTCAAGTATTCATTTATGCGTATTAACTTATGTAACAAATAATATTACAGAAAGAATGCTTTAATTCTAAGCCCGTGACATTCAACAATATTCGACAGAATAACATGATCAAATGACGAATTTTTAAGAATTGTAATTTGTCTGATTTACAATAAATTGAATTTTCGCATAATCTTTGCGATAAAAAAAACAATATCCACTTCCGTTATTTTATTCCACTTTTGTCAAATTTCGTCCGCCATATTGGATCCGCCATTTAAAATTTTGCAATTTCAATGTGAAATTCGTAATCAGTGTTGTCAAAAAACCCCGAAACACCTATTTTTGTCAGTTTATTCGACTTTTTTTAAAGTTAATCCGCCCCATCGATATTGGATCCGCTATTTTGAATTTTTCAATTTTGATATCAAATTCGTAATCAGTTGGGTCAAAAACCCCAGTATACCCACTTTTGTACAATTTGGAATACATTTTTATTTTTGGCCAGCTTTTAAGTTTTTCGTACCATAGTGCGGCACATGGGTTGTCAGCGGAAAATCAAACTTTCCGATTTTGGGCCGGGTAAATTAATTAAATAGAAATTGACGTCATTTCGACCCAAGACAGATATTAGAAAAATAAGACATAAAAACCTTATGCCGTACAAAAATAACGGTTCTGGAAAAAATAAAAAATTTAATTTTCCAAATATTTTCACTGATGTAAAAATTATAGAAAACTGTACGGCGTACCTAATTTTAAATAAAGATATTTATTTGAAAGTTATATTTTACTATGCCGTACGAATGCACTGGCTCTAAGGGCTTTTAACCCTTGCTCAACCCTTACCTTTTACGTAGAATAAGGAAAATTATTAGAGGCACCTTAAAATTAAAAAATTTAGAAAGCGCTATATAAAACTATACCTCAAGTTATTATGCCGTACATTTTTTATGGCACATGAGGGTAGGGAAATGAATTTTCCGCTCAAGGGGTGGATATTTTAGTGAAGAGTTCCTGCACGGCATTTATGCCCTTTTTGAATATATTTTGAATCCAATACAACAAATAAAATAAAATACCAACAAATGTCATTAAGATCAACAAGATTTAATTCACTTTTCATTTAATTTTTTAGTAGTCTATTTTATAAAATATTTTTTTTTTGACCTGCGAGCCTCAAATAGTTCTTTATTGAAGTGAATTTTGAATTTGACTTATTTCGGTGTTTTTAAAAAAAATTTACTTCAAGGGGGCAACCCACCCTTATATTAAAATAATTTTATTACCATTGACGCAAAGTAAAAAGCACATTTTTTATATTGCGCTCATATCAAAATGTAGAAAATACTACAACTTCCCCAACTGATGTCATATCACATGATTACATAAATTTCCCAAATTATCCTTACTGTAATCAAGGAGAAAAGGATCGTCCCGTTTCCTTAATGAGTCTTAAAAATTTAAGCAAACGGTAAATTAATTTGATTAATTTTTTAATTACCAAAATCCACTCTTTTAAGCTTCAAGGGATGCTTCTGCATCAAAGCCCTAAAGGCAAGATGTTGGAAGTAAAATTATGTGCCAGTATATTAAATTTAGCAAACACATTAACGAAATGAAACGGTTGCCTATATTTAGTACCAAAAAAAGGGTAATTTAATTAAAAACATCAAAGAGTATCCTTGTTATACCAAATTGCAAATTTAGTAATCGCGAATTTGTGAAATGTTAGTGGGGCAAAGTGGGGCAAATGGACTTGTTAGGCGACAAAAATCTTGTCAATTTTCAATCGAAATAACTGAAACTTGGTATCCTATACGTTCATTGGTCACTGAATCCATACCCAAAATTCAAAAATTATATATGGCAAATATACTGTGACTGCCAAAAGTGCTACTGAAATGATTTCGGGCTGCATTATATCCTCTAAAAATTAAAAATTCACTAGTGGAACAAGCTGATGTAGCATCTGTAGTTCATCTTTATTTCCAATCCTGGTCAATATCTACCTGAAAGCCTTCGAAAAGAAGGCCATTAAGTCAGCAAAAAAATTAAAAGTTTATTCAGATATGTTTACCATTTTAGAAACCAATATTAAACCATCTGTAACACTTCAAGGACCTAGAGGCGACGTTTCCCAATACTGCAAGAGTGATGTGTCCTGACAAAATATACGTTGGATATAAATTGGACAAATAGTCAGATGCATTAGTATATGGTTAACAGAAATACCAATATGTTAGTAACAGAGAAGATTTTGAACAAGATTCTAAAGAAAAGTAATAAAATATAGAGGAATCGAAATAATTTTAAATGAAACGAATACTGGGAACTTACTGAAATTTAGAAATCAGACCAAAGGCTACAACAGATAGGCCAGTGACTCAAACCAAACACCAAAATGCCAAATTTATATATCGATCAGAAGACCCGACATTCAAAGTTTCTTCTGAAGAAAAGAGCGATATTCTTAGAAGAAAAATCTAAATCGACGACGCGACGTAGCAACCAGCCCAGAAATTGTTCAACCATTAACAACTGCTATTGGAACATGCAAACCAAACATACTTGCCTTTTTTTAACAAAATAAACAAATTCTCTTCTCTTCCTCCAACATTTCGTTCCGTNATTAACAACCATTTAACATAAAATGAGAGTGCCAGGCTCACCTAGAGCTCCTGTGGGGAAAGAGCATGGCAGAGAAACCCACGATCATTGCTCTAACTGCCCAAATATAAATACAAAACAACCGATAACAAAAGGCATAAATTAGGATCCTTTGCTAATGCCAATTAACGCCCTACTCATTTAATGTGTCACTAAATGTCACCTCACTCGAATTTTGACATACACACTTCCAATTAAAACTGAAGAGGGTTGGTGTTAGTTAGCCGGCAGGGCCGGAAGGTACTGGAGTCCCATACGGGAGGCAATCCAGCTATGAGTTGAGATTTCGGAAGATCTGTTTAGCAATTCTTTTTTTGTATTTAATTATTCTTTTTTTTTCAGATTCGTGCCTCAAGGGCGAAAATGTTAGTAAATTCAACAAGGCTCTTACATGTTTATGACATAAAGTGAGCACAAGCAATGCTTTATTACTTATTTTTCGAACAACGCAATCATGACAAAAACAAGTTAGATGTGAAACAAAGGAGTTGTTATTGCAATATCCGGGCAGTCACGAAAATATATACATATTTTAACATGTAATAGCAATCTTTAATAATAATTGTAACAATTTTACCTTAGAAAATGAAGGCTAAACGTACAGAGAAGAATTGTAATCATTAAACATCTATAACCATCACAATCATAAGATTACATGGAACAATTAACAACAAAGTACTTACAGAATATTACCTGCTAATTGATACGAGTTAAACACTTTGATTTTTCACTATTTAGGCTTCCTTCCTGAATTCCCCACCTAAGCGCTTGTTTTTGTGCTTCCTTCTACCAACTCTCATTATTACGTTTTCATTACTATACAACACCTACGTAACAGGTGACGTTGAAATTGATATGATAAGTATGGTTTTGCACAAGGTGGATATTTTTGTGAAGAGTTCCTGCACGGCATTTGTGCCATTTTCGAATTCATTAAAAATTAACTATTAAAAAAGTATTGCCGTATAAATATCGTGGCACTAAAGGGAAAAAAGGCCCCAAAGTTCCAAAAATACGTTTGCATATAACTGCAACTTTTTTTTCCATGCAAAAGTTTTTAATATGTGCACGCACATCTACAATTTAATGTTTGTTTGTTTTACCAAAATTTATTTTTTATTTTTCAATTATGCCGTATATATTTTGAATTCAATACAACAAATAAAATAAAATACCAACAAATGTCATTAAGATCAACAAGATTTAATTCACTTTTCATTTCATTTTTTAGTAGTCTATTTTATAAAATAATTTTCTAAAAATAAAATTTGTTTTGTAAAANAACAAGATTCTAAAGAAAAGTAATAAAATATAGAGGAATCGAAATAATTTGAACAGAAACGAATACTGGGAATTTACTGAAATTTAGAAATCACACCAAAGACTACAACAGATAGGCCAAACTAAACACCAAAATGCCAAATGTAAATATCGACCAGAATACCCAATTTTCAAAGTTTCTTCTGAAGAAGAGAGCGATGTATCTCCTAGAAGAGAAATCTAAAACGACGACGTAGCAACCAGCCCAGAAATTGTTCAACCATTAACAACTGCTATTGGAACATGCAAACCAAACATACTCGTCTTTGTTTAACAAAATAAACAGATTCTCTTCTCTTCCTCCAACATTTCGTTCCGTTCCATTTAATGTTGGTTCAGATATATTGATAATACATTTATTATACAGGGTGTGGCGAATAATCTATAAAAACTAAACTACAGTTTCCTGATGATATTTGTAATAGAAAAGTCTTATACGAAAAAGTTCTATCTTCGCGGTTTTTTTTTGTAAATAAAAGTTCATTTATTCAACGAAAATGAAGAACGGCCCTGTGTTATTTATTAAAAACTTTGGAAATGTTTTTATGCGACCCGAGATACAACCTTATAATTTAAGTCGGTATAATCTAATACTAGTAATACTAAAAGAAGGTTACGTTACATTGTCAAAAAATTTGTGCAGTCAACTGATTTTGTATTTGTATTGAATTCATTATGCACTTAATCATTAAGTATTAAGCATCGTCGATCGACCCATCAGTGTTAAAAAGTGAAAGATTCCAGACAAAAGTTTTTATTTTGTAATTCCACGATAGGGACAGTGTAATTTTTATAAAGAAGTAAAAAATAAGAATAGCGTGCCGATTACAGTAAAACCGAGATTTTTATTTCTTACTTTGCTTAATTTTTTAGTTTGTGCACAAACTAGTTTTACAATGAACCGAGAAAACAATGCATTTACTATTTCCGAACGTGTCGATATGGTGTCAGTGTATGGTGCAGCCGGAGAAAATGCGCTCGCGGCGACTAGGTTGTACCGGGAACGATGGCCACAACGTCACCTCCCATGTGCAAATATAATCCTACAGTGCGTTCTGCGGCTGCGAGATACGGGAAGCGTTATTCNTTCATTTAATTTTTTAGTAGTCTATTTTATAAAATATTTTTTTTTTGACCTGCGAGCCTCAAATAGTTCTTTATTGAAGTGAATTTTGAATTTGACTTATTTCGGTGTTTTTAAAAAAAATTTACTTCAAGGGGGCAACCCACCCTTATATTAAAATAATTTTATTACCATTGACGCAAAGTAAAAAGCACATTTTTTATATTGCGCTCATATCAAAATGTAGAAAATACTACAACTTCCCCAACTGATGTCATATCACATGATTACATAAATTTCCCAAATTATCCTTACTGTAATCAAGGAGAAAAGGATCGTCCCGTTTCCTTAATGAGTCTTAAAAATTTAAACAAACGGTAAATTAATTTGATTAATTTTTTAATTACCAAAATCCACTCTTTTAAGCTTCAAGGGATGCTTCTGCATCAAAGCCCTAAAGGCAAGATGTTGGAAGTAAAATTATGTGCCAGTATATTAAATTTAGCAAACACATTAACGAAATGAAACGGTTGCCTATATTTAGTACCAAAAAAAGGGTAATTTAATTAAAAACATCAAAGAGTATCCTTGTTATACCAAATTGCAAATTTAGTAATCGCGAATTTGTGAAATGTTAGTGGGGCAAAGTGGGGCAAATGGACTTGTTAGGCGACAAAAATCTTGTCAATATTCAATCGAAATAACTGAAACTTGGTATCCTATACGTTCATTGGTCACTGAATCCATACCCAAAATTCAAAAATTATATATGGCAAATATACTGTGACTGCCAAAAGTGCTACTGAAATGATTTCGGGCTGCATTATATCCTCTAAAAATTAAAAATTCACTAGTGGAACAAGCTGATGTAGCATCTGTAGTTCATCTTTATTTCCAACCCTGGTCAATATCTACCTGAAAGCCTTCGAAAAGAAGGCCATTAAGTCAGCAAAAAAATTAAAAGCTTATTCAGATATGTTTACCATTTTAGAAACCAATATTAAACCATCTGTAAAACTTCAAGGACATAGAGGCGACGTTTCCCAATACTGCAAGAGTGATGTGTCGTGGCAAAATATAAGTTGGATATAAATTGGACAAATAGTCAGATGCATTAGTATATGGTTAACAGAAATACCAATATGTTAGTAACAGAGAAGATTTTGAACAAGATTCTAAAGAAAAGTAATAAAATATAGAGGAATCGAAATAATTTTAAATGAAACGAATACTGGGAACTTACTGAAATTTAGAAATCAGACCAAAGGCTACAACAGATAGGCCAGTGACTCAAACCAAACACCAAAATGCCAAATTTATATATCGATCAGAAGACCCGACATTCAAAGTTTCTTCTGAAGAAAAGAGCGATATTCTTAGAAGAAAAATCTAAATCGACGACGCGACGTAGCAACCAGCCCAGAAATTGTTCAACCATTAACAACTGCTATTGGAACATGCAAACCAAACATACTTGCCTTTTTTTAACAAAATAAACAAATTCTCTTCTCTTCCTCCAACATTTCATTCCATTCCATTTAATGTCGGCTCAGATATATTGATAATACATTTATTATACAGGGTGTGGCGCGTATAATCTATAAAAATTAAACTACATCTTCCTGATGATATTTGTAATAGAAAAGTCCTATACGAAGAAGTTCTTCTCGTTTTTTTTTGTAAATAAAAGTTCATTTATTCAACGAAAATGAAGAACGACCCTGTGTTATTTATTAAAAACTTTGGAAATGTTTTTATGCGACCCGAGATGCAATCTTATAATTTAAGTCGGTATAATCTAATACTAGTAATACTAAAAGAAGGTTAGGCTACATTGTCAAAAAATTTGTGCAGTCAACTGATTTTGTATTTGTATTGAATTCATTATGCACTTAATTATTAAATATTAAGCATCGTCCATCGACCCATCAGGGTTAAAAAGTGAAAGATTCCAGACAAGTTTTTATTTTGTAATTCCACGATAGGGACAGTGTAATTTTTATAAAGAAGTAAAAAATAAGAATAGCGTGACGATTACAGTAAAACCGAGATTCGCGTTTCTTACTTTGCTTAATTTTTTAGTTTGTGCACAAACTAGTTTTACTATGCACCGAGAAAACAATGCATTTACTATTTCCGAACGTGTCGATATGGTGT
>NW_019418543.1:0-13330 GCF_000390285.2 Anoplophora glabripennis | reverse complement strand
TAAGGAATATTTAATAATAAGTAATAAATTTATATATGTTAAAAAAAAAAAGGATATTGTAACAAATGTATTAGGTATAAGAAGTGCAGTGAAAGTGATGTAAAAAAAAGGATGCCCAAAGACTGGAATTTATGTGAAGGGACCTTAAAGGAAAATAAGGACTGGAAATTTCTAGAAACAGGAGAAACAAATGTTTATTTACTAGTTACGGCTTGTTTTTTTGGTAAAATGCTAGAGAGGAGAAGTAGCTCCAACAAAAATTAAATAATTCAAGAAAAAACAACAAAGAAATAAATTAAAACTTACTAGTAACATAGAAAATCGTCTGTCTTCAAAATCCACATAAAGAAAGTCGACAGTGAAGAAAAATTTAGCAACAAATATCAGGCAGTATCCGGAGAGGTATTCCAGTGGCCCATAAATGGTACAACAGACATCGTCAGCGTTTCCAACAAGGAAAGAAGTACCCAGTAACCAACAGGTACCTAAAAATAGCAAAATAAAGTGCACTAAAGTATTAATTCATGGCTATAGCGTACAAATAACAAAGTATTAATACAGTATACCTTAGAAAAGGAAAAATTAATATAACAGGACTTACCTGCACAAATTTAGATACTAGTAATCCAAAAACTAGCTATAAACACTCTAATATTGAATGAACTCACAACAAGTGTTTAAAAGGGACGGCCATCTTAATCTAAACGTCAAATCATGTGAATTAAATTTGTATAAATTAAGATATGCAATATAATACACGGACGAGTGGTTAAGGTAGTATCAATCAGAATTAAAACAGGAAAAATTTTGAAAATAAGAAGGAAAAATACCCAGTCCTTGTATTGTAAAAATTGTTGTAGGATAAGGAAAGGTACAGAAAAAACAAAATATTCTTTATGATTGTTCAACCTAAAAAAAAAAATTCATTTATAAGAAGCCATTTCTGATTTAAAGCCAACCAGTTGAAAATTTTGTTTTCTTATAATCTTCTTAACGAATTTAAATAAATATTGTATAAAATTTTTAAAACTCTATTTGCTGGCGTGCTGCATTGAGCGAGTTTATGAATGAATGAAACAGAACCGACTCCTGAGATTCAAATTAAAACAAATATCTGAGTGACAGCTAGCAAGGGATAAAAATTTAATATACGAGGTGAATAAAAGTAAGGTTTGTATTCAACAATTTACAGTTAATCTAAATCTAAATTAAAAAAAGTAATTATAGAAACAAAATCAAAAAACAAAACAATACTCAATACATAAAACACAAAAATTAAATTAAATTAAATTAAACTAAATTAAATCAAATTAAATTAAATTTATTAAAACCACATCACACAAAAATAAATAATTTATATATTTTCATAACAATATACATTACAGGGTGTCCAAAAATGAGTAACCGAGTTATAGCTCGGCGCCTTTATAATCAAACAGGTAATTTAAGAAGCATAAAAATTGCAATTTTCGTTTTTACACCCCAAAACAAAGAAATGATCATAATTCCGCCAAAACCCTAAAATGTAATAAACAGACCGTCCAAATTACAGTTTTTATGGGAAAAAGAGTACTTTTTAAAAACCTCATCGCACAAGCTATACTTAACTCAAGGAATGATGAGTTTTGGAATGAAATCAAATCAGTTAGACGATTTAGACCCAAAGATATTGCGAGAGGGCCCGGTGGCGCCTGGGCTGCACCCGTGTACAGTGTACCCCCAAATTATCCTAGTCATAGGCGGTCGGGGACCCACGACACAGTTTTATACATTTTAGTAAATTGCCGGTTACAATGAAAGCCCGACCGCCCTCAAACAGCCAAAGATTCACAGTTAGCTTTGATATTATGAAAGTAAAACGTTAGTCTTTTGTTGGACCTAACCGCAAATGTATAACCACAGGTTGCCGAGGTAACGAAATGACCAGGACTCAATTATTATGGTACGACTTATCATTTTTTGTTTTATGGCTAAGTGACTAGAATGAAAATTACATATCGGTGCTGGTTTCTGGAAGCGAATAATTTAATGGTCTTTAAGAACGGCTTCACTAATGAAGTTTGCCGTTTTGTTACATATTTATATAATTATGTATGTTTCCGCTAGGTTTCTGTAAAAAAACATTAGTTACCAGATGTGTTTCTGAAAAATGTGATATTGATAATATATTTTCCCTGTTGCAAATGATGACGATAATCTTGATCATTAACATTTGAATGGATTCCTCTCAATTGGTTGAAAATCATGAGATATTAATTTTGTTCGGGCATAAATATTTTTATCTCGCCAGCTCAGTGATTGCTTGTGTTTTTAAAGATATAATATTGAAACATTTAGAGATACGAACTAGTAAAACTTAATCAAAATGGGGTATGGAAGACATACAGGGTGTGCCATTTAACACTCCCGCTGCCAATATCTCCGAAATGAAGAAATTTATCTTAGTTCCGGAAACTGGGGTTGTTAGGTCCCTCCAACAGCTTCAAATTGCAGTTAGAATTGTTAGTTCAAATCTTTCTGTATAGATGACGTGGCGATACGAAAAAATATTTTGATCCCTGGTACGTGGAAATGCAGTCCATCTGAAAGATCGTTAAATTTTGAGTAATTTTTGTAATATAAATTTTTTTCCCAATATTTACTTGTTTTCGAGACATATCGACTTCAATCATATATTGCATTATGATGTAACAGGAAAATCTATTATTTTATTTAAATTACACTGAGACAAATATTCATTTAAAATAATTTTATAATGTCTTTATTCACACCACATACTAATTAATAAACAATAAATTATAAAAAAAACAATAATCAACTACAGAAAAAAAATTGTACAATGGTAAATCTAATAAGGGGCAGAGAGGAGCCGTATTTTATCAAATATTATTAAAAAAGTCAGTCATAGGTGGCTCATGTCATTTTTTTAAAATAAAACATGTAGGATAAATGACATATATTAGTTTTCTAATAATTATAGTTTTATCAGGTTGCGTCTTTCAATTTAACTATATGGCATTAATATTTGGCGAAGCTCAACGAAATGCTGCTGCTGCACGACGGTCATATGCTAAACGTTTTCCAATGAGGCCTCAGCCGGATAGTAAAACATTTGTAAGTTTTTGCCAAAATTTACTAAATTATGGTAGTTTTACTAAACCTAAACGACATCCAATTAAAACTGTTAGGAATGATGAGAATACAGCTCAAGTGTTACAAATTATTAATAATAATCCTAAAACTTCCCTAAGGCAACTTGCCAAGTCTAATATTTCTACGACATCTTGCCGCGGAATTTTGAAAGACAATCGCTATTTCCCTTATAAAATTCACCTCGTCCAACATTTAAGAGCTGGTGATGAGCAACGGAGATTAGATTTTATAGCTCAATTATCAGTGCTCTATGAAGAAAACAATAATTTACTTAATCTTAATCTTATGGAGTGATGAAAGTAGATTTCGCAGTAATGGTACGGTAATACGCCACAATTGCCGCTATTAGTCTGACAATAAATAATCCAAGAGTAATGCACCAAACCCGAAATGAATCTGTTTTTTTCTGTAAATGTTTGGTGCGGCATTTTGGATGGCTATTTAGGTAATTGCCACGGAATATTAACAGGTAACAGTTATTTACATTTTTTAAGAAACGAACTACAAAATTTATTGGATAATATAGGGCAATGATTTATGGCTGCAAGATGATGGAGCACCCCCCACAATACTAATGCTCTACAAGAATACTTAAATCAGAGGTTTCGGAGAAGGTGGTTAGGTACTAATGGAGTTATGAAGTGGCCGGCCCGTTCTCAAGATTTGACCCCATTGGATTTTTCCTATGGGGTCATTTAAAAAACATTCTATATCAGGACCCTATAGGAGACATGGCAGATTTGTATAATAAAATTTATGCAGCCACAGCGGCTTTAGATCGTGAAATTTTATTAAGAGCCTGTAATGTCGAACTAACGAGAAGACTAAAGCCTGTATCAGACAATGCAATTTAGTTGCAGCGACAAAATTGCGGGGATTTTGTTGCGAGGATAAAATTGCATGTTTATTATCACACAATGGGACAGAATTGCTGTAATTTGTTTAGTTTCCAGTAGTGTTACCAACTATGCATTGTTTAACATGTAAAATTTCTTGTATGTATCTTGTAAACAATTATTTTTTATTCAAGCAAAACATTGCAATGGATGAAAATTTAAAAGTAAATTGCTGTATGTATAGCTTTAATAGTGGCTTCAACGGTGTTACTAACAACAACCATGATCAACAGCCAACAACAGCGAGGTTGGCAATAAACAAATCTTCATAAAAGTAACTAGAATCCCTGCAATTTTGTTGCGCGGAATAGAGCATGTTCTAATTCATGCAATTCAGTTGCCGGGACAGAATTGCATAGTCTGATAAGAAAAATTTCATGGATTCTATCGCGGCAACCAAATCGCTGCAACAAAATTGCATTGTCTGATACAGGCTTAACATTGTGTATTAATGCTGAAGGACCTAATTTTGAACATTTATTATAATTTTTGTTTTAACTTACTTCAGTAACTATATCGACATCTTATCTACGTTATTATTTTAAATACTTTCTATTACTTTTTCTGTAATTGATCATTTGTTTTTTTATAATTAATTGTTTATTAATTACTATGTGGTGTGAATAAAGACATTATAAAAATATTTTAAAATAATGTTTTGTCTCAGAGTAATTTAAATAAAATAATAGATTTTCCTGTTGCATCATACATTGCATATTGAAGTCGACATATCTCGAACATAAGTAAATATAGGGAAAAACTTTATATTACAAAAATTACTCAAAATTTAACGATCTTTCAGATGTACTGCATTTCCACGTTCCAGGGATCAAAAATTTTTTTAGTATCGCCACGTCATTTATACCGAAAGATTTGAACTAACAGTTCTAACTGCAATTTGAAGCTATTTGAGGGATCTAATAACCCCGGTTTCCGGAACTAAAATAAATTTCTTAATTTCGGAGATATTGGCAGCGGGAGTGTTAAATTTGCACACCCTGTATTTATACATTTATACAAATTATCCAAAAAACTTTGTGGACTCTTTGAATTATGCGCTAATGGAGACATTTAGTGATATACGGTTGGCAGCATTGCATTGCGCATAACCTCCTCTGTAACCACATGTTCTTGGATTTTTGATAACTCATTTAGTTTTCATGATCGTTATTTGAGTGCAAAGTGTTTAAATGTCAATAATGAGTTTTAAAATGTGAGATTTTCTGGAGCAACGATGCAACGTAAAATTTTGCATGAATATGGAGAAAACTTTCATGGAACTTTTGAAACAAGCTTACGGAGATGATCCTCCNTATAGTCTGATAAGAAAAATTTCATGGATTCTATCGCGGCAACCAAATCGCTGCAACAAAATTGCATTGTCTGATACAGGCTTAACATTGTGTATTAATGCTGAAGGACCTAATTTTGAACATTTATTATAATTTTTGTTTTAACTTACTTCAGTAACTATATCGACATCTTATCTACGTTATTATTTTAAATACTTTCTATTACTTTTTCTGTAATTGATCATTTGTTTTTTTATAATTAATTGTTTATTAATTACTATGTGGTGTGAATAAAGACATTATAAAAATATTTTAAAAGAATGTTTTGTCTCAGAGTCATTTAAATAAAATAATGGATTTTCCTGTTGCATCATACATTGCATATTGAAGTCGACATATCTCGAAAATAAGTAAATATAGGGAAAAACTTTATATTACAAAAATTACTCAAAATTTAACGATCTTTCAGATGGATTGCATTTCTACGTTCCAGGGATCAAAAATTTTTTTAGTATCGCCACGTCATTTATACAGAAAGTTTTGAACCAACAGTTCTAACTGCAATTTGAAGCTATTTGAGGGATCTAACAATCCCAGTTTCCAGAACTAAAATAAATTTCTTAATTTCGGAGATATTGACAGCGGGAGTGTTAAATGGCTCACCCTATATTAGTACATTTATAAAAATTATCCAAAAAACTTTGTGGACATAGGAGGTCTGCTCAAAGATAACCTAACTCTTTGAATTATGCGCTAATGGAGACATTTAGTGATATACGGTTGGCAGCATTGCATTGCGCATAACCTCCTCTGTAACCACATGTTCTTGGATTTTTGATAACTCATTTAGTTTTCATGATCGTTATTTGAGTGCAAAGTGTTTAAATGTCAATAATGAGTTTTGAAATGTGAGATTTTCTGGAACAACGATGCAACGTAAAATTTCGCATGAATATGGGGAAAACTTTCATGGAAACGTTTCAACTTTTGAAACAAGCTTACGGAGATGATCCTCCAGTTCGTATGCAATGTTACGAAGGTTTTCGCGATTTAAAAGTGGTCGTCAGTCAACTGAAGATGATCCCCGACCAGGAAGACCTTCGACTTCAACCGATGACTACCACGTTCAGAAACTCAAAGATGTGGTACGTGTAAATCATCTGTTGATTGCCAGAGAAATTGCAGAAGAGATTAGCATTGGGTCATGCCATAAAATTTTGGATGAAAAACTGAATATATATCGCGTTGCAGCAAAATTTGTTCCTCGTTTGATGAGTGATGACCGAACAAAAGAAAGAAAATCGTGTGGACGTTTCTCGGCAACTCCTTGAACAATCCAATGACGTTGAAACGAAAGCTGAATTTACGGCTACGACATTGATACTACAGTTCAATTATCAGAATGGATCTTCACGTCTCAAGAAATCAAGTCAGTCTCCATCCAATGTCAAAGTGATGTTTACTATTTTTTTCGATTTTTTAATTGATTAAAATATGTAGTTATTTATGTACCAAGGGAGATTCAGGGATGATTATGCCCACAGGCAACAGGTCGCCTGAATATCGTCGATTATTTCAAGCAATCATCGAAAAGATTTATTCCAAAAAAATCTTAAGATATTAAATAACTCTATCTCATGGCCAACTGAAAAAATATATATTTTTTGCATTTTTTTTCATTTGGGCAAATAAAAAGTATCTATTAATATACTATATGGCTGAAATGGTAAAAAAACGTTATTCAATAGGATGGCCAAATACAGGGTGTTCTATTTAAAAAATCCTATGTTTATGTAATATCGGAAAACTGTGCGATTTGTAAAAAAGCCAATGGCTTCCTCATAAAAAATAGAACAAATAATGGTCAAACTTTTGTCTTCTAAATTTAATGACAACGGAGATAGAGAGGTTAATGTAAATGGCGATTTTTCAAAAAAAAAACCGTATATCTAATACTAATCAAGTTAGCTAAGATATTTTGGTACCGGCGAAGTAAACTCAAAAGAATCTGTCATCGTTTTGGCCGTACCTTATAAATCTATCGAAAATCAACCACCCTTTTACCTTTTCAACGAAAATATCTTTTTCTTGAAAATCAACCACCTATATCTTTTCGAAAAGGTAATATAGGAAATACTTGGCTATATTATTGCATGTTCTTAATAGGTTTTTGTTATTGCAGGTTGTTCTAGTAACGGGTGTTTTTGGAAGATTAATAATATATGAGTTGGTAAAGCTCTCGATAGATGATATAGATGACAAAGGAATTCTAATAAAACTTAACCATACACAAACTGGAGTACCAAAATCGTTTACTATTGTAGAAGAAAATGAAATGCACTTTCTCCAATTGTATCGACAGTATATATCTTTGCGGCCAAAAGAAATTAAAGAACGGCGTTTTTTTTCTGACATATCGGAATGGTCGAATTGCTGCGCAATCAGTAGGCAGAAATACCTTCGGTAGCATACCGGATTGCACAATATCTCGACTACGCAGATGCTAAAATGTACACAGGTCATTGTTTGCAACTCTTCTCGTAGATGCAGGTGCAGATATGATAACATTGAAAAGACATGGAAAATGGAAGACTGATACTGTAGATCAGGATATGTAGAATATAGCATAACGTCTGAGAACGAAATATATCGTTTAATAGCAGGAGTCGAAAGAACTAGCTATGAGAATTTTTGTTTGTGAGGGAAAATAAACAACATTTATTCGATGACAAAGAAAATTTAGGTGTTACTGTTTAAGGTTCCTTCTCAAATTGTACTTTCGTTTTTAAAGACGGTTGTAAATGATTTTTTTTATTAATTTAAAGCAAATTATTGTTATATATCAAATATTAATGTTAATAAACTTTGTACTTTCATTTGTCTGCTTCATTTATACAAGGCACATTTTTTATTATTCTACCCTTGCAGAAAAAAAGGGTGCAAAATAGGATCAAAATGCTAGCGATAATATTTAGGTCCGCCCTAGAATGATATGACGTTGTTTTCCTATTCCTAATAAAAAACAAGCTATATTGCCTAAGTCAAAGATAAAAGTAATTGCTATTAATTTAATTGCAATTAAAATTAATTACAATTATTAAACTAGGTATTAATTGCACGTTATAATTAATTTAATTGTATTAATCTACATTAATTGAATCTTGCAACTAAATCAATTACAATTAACTTTTTCATTTGTTCTAAAAAACAATTAAAGCTAACAATTATCCCGCTTCGATATAGACAGACACCTTAATTTTATGTGAACAGAATCTGATATTTGTACAGGGTGAGTCAACGATTGGTTAAAGTAGATTTACTCGGAATTGCTAAAGTTTATTAAAAAACAATTTCTTCAGGGTGATAAGTACGCTAACAGGACACATTTTAAAAATATTTTAAAATATACAGGGTGCTCTAAAAATTTGTGGCAGACCAAACTTACATTTTTTTAAATGGAACACCCTGTATTTTACAACATTTTTAGATTCTACGTTTAATTTGAAACATTTTGATATAAAGTTTCCTATATCTAAATTTAATAGTTTCTGAAATAATTGGAACTAAATAAAAAATATTGCATTTTTCTACCTGTATTTAACAGTAGCTATCCTCGTTATTTTTAAGAATTAAAACAAGATTTTAGGTACAGTATTACCGTAAAGGTGGCTTGAGAACGTCATGGATTCAAATTTTGATTAGTGCCTACAGGGTGTTCGTAAAATAATGACAGATTTGAAGAAGTTTAAACTAAAAAATCTTAATTTTTTTAAATGGAACACCCTGTATATTTTTCAATATTCCTTTAGATCTTTTAAAAACTAACAACTTTTGTTAACCATGTCCTATACCTATACTCAATACTTCTGGAGATATTCGCTTAACAGTGTAGTGGAGCATTTTTCGTGATTTTCTAATTTGGTTCGTAGGCCTGGCAAAATAGATAGTAATAAATCATAATCATATTACGTCAAATATAATAAATACTGTTTTCTTTATTTATCTTTACATTAAATTATTTAATAATTTAATTATAAAAAGAAAAATTTCATCCTTTAAATAAAATAATGAAAATAAGTAACAAATACTCATAAACTATTATATTAGAATAACTTATAATTATTACAATACACAACAATTAACACTAGAAGAGTATAGTACTTAATATTAAGCAATTACACCGAACTAACAAATATAATAATTATTAGACAAAATCTTCCAAGGGATCATCTAATTAAATTTTCAAATAAATGACCATCCTGCTGAACACATAAATTTAATCTTTCTTTCAAGGATCGTCTTACTCTTGATAACATTTCTGGAGTTATACTTCTACATGATTCTCTTATTCTATTTTTCATATCATCAAGAGTTGTTGGTGGATTGGCATATACCTGCCCCTTAATATAACCCCACAGGAAAAAGTCTAGAGGGGTTAAATCGCAAGACCTTGCAGGCCAGTGAATGAAACCCCCACGCCCTATCCATCGTTCTGGATAATTGTCATTTAAGTATATTCTGACATCATGATGATAATGAGCGGGCGCTCCATCGTGTTGTATAAATATATTTCCTCGTTCAACAATATCAATATCTTGAAGAAGATTAGGCAAATCATCTCTCAAAAAACGTAAATACCTAGGACCATTTAGGTGTTCATTAAAAAAATAAGGTCCTACAATTCTTGTATTTAAGATACCACACCAAACATTTAACGACCAATTATTTTGGTACCTTACTTCCCGTAGCCAAAATTGATTTTCCGTTGAGTAATAGTGCATATTGTGCCGATTAACTAAGCCGTTACTTTTAAAAGTTGCTTCGTCCGAAAACAATATTCTTGTTAAAAAGTTTGGCTCAGCTTCAATTTGTCTATTCATAATAGTACAGAAATTTACTCGCTGTTCAAAATCATTTCCGTGCAATTCTTGATGTAGTTCTATGTGATGAGGGTGGTACTTATATTTCCTCGTTATTCGGTTTACAGTAGATTGTGACATTTCAGATATGTTAGCCACTTGACGACTACTAACATGAGGATCTTCTTCAACTTGAAGTAAAACTTCCAATTCCTTATTCTCATTTGACGCATTTCTATTAACTACTTCCCGTTTTTTGTAATTAACATTACCACTTTCATTAAATCTTACCATTAACTCTTCAAAAGACTTTTTCGAAGGCAAGCGTCTATCAGGATATTCCATTTTATACATTCTTTGAGCAAGAAGACAATTTCTTTCGGCTGCACGTAATGCATACACCATATCTATAAGTTCATTTCTTGTAAAATTCATTTTGAATTTCAATAATACTGATTTAATGTTCAAAGTCTCAATAACAATGCACTGACAAGTCTAATGTAACAATTTTGATTATTTTGTTTATAATTGTCATTTTTTCATGGTTTTTGTGACAATGTTACACAATTAGAAAATCACAAAAAATGCTCCACTACATTGTTAAGCGAATATCTCCAGAAGTATTGAGTATAGGTATAGGACATGGTTAACAAAAGTTGTTAGTTTTTAAAAGATCTAAAGGAATATTAAAAAAATTAAAGATTTTTTAGTTTAAACTTCTTCAAATCTGTCAATATTTTACGAACACCCTGTAGGTGCTAATCAAAATTTGAATCCATGACGTTCTCAAGCCACCTTTACAGTAACACGGTACCAAAAATCTTGTTTTAATTCTTAAAAATAACGAGGATAGCTACTGTTAAATACAGGTACAAAAATGCAATATTTTTTTATTTAGTTCCAATTATTTCAGAATCTATTAAATTTAGATATAGGAAACTTTATATCAAAATGTTTCAAATTAAACGTAGAATCTAAAAATGTTGTAAAATACAGTGTTCCATTTAAAAAAATGTAAGTTTGGCCTGCCACAAATTTTTGGAGCACCCTGTATATTTTAAAATATTTTTAAAATGTGTCCTGTTAGCGTACTTATCACCCTGTAGAAATAGTTTTTTGATAAACTTTAGCAATTCGGAGCAAATCTACTTTAACCAATCGTTGACTCACCCTGTATATATAGCAATTTAAATTAATAAATTATTCACAAAATTAAACTTAAATTAAGAAATTGTTGTCATAACTAAACTTATCATCTGATCTGCCATTAAGTTTAATTAAAATCGATTAAAATAAAAATAGCAGGCTTATTTGTTGCAAACCTACATATTTTATTCACAACTTACATTACACATTTGTTTTGTATCCACTAGGCTACAATAATAACTTTTAATTGTTAATTTTTAATGAAATACATTAAAAAGATTGATAATTGGTTAATGATTAAATGTGGAAACTCACGACTGACAATTAATTAATAATTGTTAATTTTTCACAATTGCAGTTAATTAATTTTTAATTGCAATAGGAGTATCTTTATGACCGTTTTTTTTGTTATCGTTAAGTCGCCTACTTCTGCTATATGACTAAACACAGAATCCAAGAGGCGAGCAACCCCCAACTTGGAAATTTTGCGGAAAAATAAAAACAATAATCATTAGATATGTAATATAATACTATGTGGAAATATACTCACAATCAGTGGACTTACTCAGCACTCCCAAGAATTATGTACAGCGTCTGTGGTCAAAAATACAGTATTTTCATTGTAATCAATTCCAATGATCTTCTGTGTAAAATCAAAGATCGCGAGACATTGATATAATGTACCATACGTCAAGTAATTAATAGTGGTACACTTTAACAATGAAATGAAGCAAAGGTTGAAAATTAATGTTTAGAATGTCGTTCTCTGTTGTTGTTCAGTACCTCCTGGCACAAAGCATTGTATATTAATAAGAATTCATAAGTTCCAAGTACTAGATATTGGAGGTGTAATTCATTACTGGATGGAGGATGGACAATATTATTAGTTAAAATGTATATTTTTTCAATTGTCGAAAATCGAAAACTATCGATTACATTTCAATAGAAAAAATACATTGTAGTTGTCACGTGGTGAGAGCTGTAGAGTTGGTGCTTACGTCATAGTTTGCCGTGATCAAATAAAAAGACAGTCTGTCCGACCGTTTTTATTTCTCTTCATATTACGAAAATAATCCTTTCATTGTATACTTAATATCATTATTTGCTTTAATTAATTTAATTATTTACCTCTAAATTTATGCTTACATCATTTTACGGTGTTTAATTTTTAAACATCAAAGTATTTAACAATAAAATTTGTTTATTGTAAATTGTTTTATGTTATTTTATAATTTATTTTTTTAGCATTTTACGATAGTGTGTCAAGGGATACGAGTTCGTTTAACATAGTTAAAATAAATAAAAAAAACTTTTTCATGTTTATCTGGACCATAACATGTACTTAAACTTTTACAATAGCCAATAAAATACCTACAAATTAATTTAAAAACATTTGATAGCGGTGTTTGTGGTGCGTCGAGGATGTGCCCCGTGAAGAATTTTTTCTAAGAAACGATACTAATCTCCCACCATAAAACAAAAAAGTCGAAAAATCGTGAAGGTGGAAAGAAAAGAGAAATCCACAATGATGTATTAATGTTTTCGGTGTGCGCCCGCGTCGGCTCGTGGCCTATACTTAAGTGTCTCCAGAGGCGTTCCCCAAAGGGTNAATACTAAATAGTAAAAATTGTAACAAGTAATGAATGAATAGCGTTGATTCGATTATATGCACGACAGCGCTATATCTATATATTATAGCGATACGTAGGGGTGGTGCGTGGACACTAGCGGCCGAAATTCAACTGCAAATTTAACTATGATATTCATATTATTAATCATATAAATAATTATATGATATACAATATTTGACTAATTTGAAAATATGTATGAGTGTTAAAAATACTAAATAGTAAAAATTGTAACAAGTAATGAATGAATAGCGTTGATTCGATTATATGCACGACAGCGCTATATCTATATATTATAGCGATACGTAGGGGTGGTGCGTGGACACTAGCGGCCGAAATTCAACTGCAAATTTAAC
>NW_019418542.1:11237-13429 GCF_000390285.2 Anoplophora glabripennis | reverse complement strand
AATAACTTTCGATACATTGAATATATTAGGAACGGGAAAAAGCAACAATAGTTTTCTTCCATCAACACTATGTTGTTCTATCTGTGGTTCTTCAAAATGAGCCTTAAAGAGAATAAACAACTCTTTTTTACTAATCATTTTATTAATTACTACAAAAACTTACTGAACACAAGCGATCATTCTGTGTGGGATTCCAATCCTGTCTTCTGCAAATTATTAACAATTTTTTGCGTCTTTCGGGATCTACAGGGAACCTAAAATGTCTAGAAAGTTTGTAGCAAATAATGTTTACAAACCGACTTTAAAATCAATACAAATTTATAAAAAACTGATGAAATTTCAATTTAAGGTTATATGGAGTTGGATTGAACTTTACTGTCTTCGTGTTGAATGGTTTATTATATAGCAAAGTACGTATCTATAGAATCTATATCCATTTCTCGAATGATTCGTACAATTTGGAGCCGAACACCCAGTCATTTTTAACACAAAATTCTAATTGAAACCGTAGGAAACAACCGCTGACAACCGTTCACTAGCGGATTTACAATAGATTTATGATTATGACATGACGAAGTAGGCTCCAAAATGGCGAGTCTGCTGTCTTTTATCTAATGCTAAGTACAACTAAAACCGTTGTATTTTTTCCATTGCGTCACAAGCAATATTCGTATGAACTAAAACGAAAAAAATCCTAGTCAAATTAGTCACTATTAATTTAATTGAAATGTCATCTTGACAATTCCCAAATCTGGATATCTCCTAAATTTCGTTACTGGTTGCCTATATCACTATATTTAGGTACCTATTTCGAATAGGTACCTAAAGGGCAGNGTGAATTATATGTTCTTTAAGTGTGCACAAACCAGGTGCTATCGGACCATTAGTTTTGGCACAATTGCAATTGGAATTTTTTGTATAGTAAATGTAAATAACTTTCGATACATTGAATATATTAGGAACGGGAAAAAGCAACAATAGTTTTCTTCCATCAGCACTATGTTGTTCTATCTGTGGTTCTTCAAAACGAGCCTTAAAAAAAATAAACAATTCTATTTTGCTAATAATTTTATTAATTACTACAAAAACTTACTGAACACAAGCGATCATTCTGTGTGGGATTCCAATCCTGTCTTCTGCAAATTTAACCAATTTTTGCGTCTTTCGGGATCTACAGGGAACCTAAAATGTATAGAAAGTTTGTAACAAATAATGTTTACAAACCGACTTTAAAATCAATACAAATTTGTAAAAAACTGATGAAATTTCAATTTGAGGTTATATGAAGTTGGATTGAACTTTACTGACTTCGTGTTGAATGATTTATTATATAGCAAAGTACGTATCTATAGAATCTATAGCCATTTCTCGTATAATTCGTACAATTTGGAGCCGAACACCCACTCATTTTTAACACAAAATTCTAGTTGAAACCGTAGGAAACAACCGCTGACAACCGTTCACTAGCGGATTTACAATAGATTTATGATTATGACATGACGAAGTGGGCTCCAAAATGGCGAGTCTGCTGTCTTTTATCTAGTGCTATAAGTACAACTAAAACCGTTGTATTTTATCCATTGCGTCACAAACAATATTCGTATGAACTAAAACGAAAAAAATCTTAGTCAAATTAGTCACTATTCATTTAATTGAAATGTCATCTTAACAATTCCCAAATCTGGATATCTCCTAAATTTCGTTACTGGTTGCCTATATCACTATATTTAGGTACCTATTTCGAATAGGTACCTAAAGGGCAGCACAATTTGTCTAAGGTGCGCGCAGCCCTAGAAAGAGTGATGCCAGATCTACAGATTTTTTTTTGGAATTGGGTAAATAGGGAATTTTGCTTTATTTCTTGGGATTTTTAAGTCATTTTAAAAAGTATACTTAAATAACAACTAAATGAACTAAATGCAGCTGAGCACTATACTCCATTTGAATAACTTCTCAGTAGGGGAAACAAGGTCACTAGATTTACAAACAGAGGTATCTACTAGCTACTGTAAAAAGTTTTCTTTGTCACGCTTTGTGCTGCCCCCTGTTAACGGATTGTATTAACATATCGGAATACCGAAGTCGAAATTGTATAAGTAGTGACATCTATTAAAGAAAAGCCAAACGACGAAAACAAAGATGACCACCGGTCGCTGAATTACAAGTGGAAGTGGATCTTATTTGTGGAAGGG
>NW_019418542.1:7663-10740 GCF_000390285.2 Anoplophora glabripennis | reverse complement strand
CCCTGTATCTCTTTAACTATCAACTTTTGAACTAAGGTAAGTTCCGCTAAATCGCAATATTTTTGCTTGGGGAATCTACCCATGAATTTTGGCCCATTACTTCGGGTCCACCCTGTATATTGACAAATCAGTGGTGTAAGAAATACCAAACTTTAATGAAACAGTAATTGAAAAGACTTTTACTGAAAAAATGAGCACATTTTTCCAATATTTCAGTAGTACTTAAAACTACCCAATTATTTATTATTATTAATATTGGTACCTAAATTTTTCCGCCTTCCCTGGTATGGAAGTCAAGAGCCGCTGCTGAGAAGTTACCTATACAGGGTGAGTAAAAAATAATGGGTCAACAGTAAACTGGAGATACTAGACACGAAAATATTATGTTTGAGCTAATCATGCATTATACGAATGTCGCTGGTTTAAGAAATACTGGGTGTTCAAAGTTTTAATTTTATTTTGAAATTTCTCAATAATTCAGAAAGTTTTGATAGCATGACTCTGAAAATTGGTAGTGTGGGGTTTTTTGGTGTGAGAATTACGAATTTGAAGCTTATTTTGACGTCGCTCCTAGAGGGCGCTAATTTCACCGTATGATTTAGGTAAATCAGAACATATTTTTTTATCTGTTGCGCTATGCTTAAAAAAAAGCTAAAAATCTGAAAGAACGTTCAATTCTACATAAAAAATGTACTCTTATTTAAGTCGCCTAACTTTATCGGTTTCTGAGTTATTGAATTTAAAAGTTTCAATGTATTTTGTGGTGATTTTATATTCTCAAAAGATGAAAATAACAATAACAATTATTGATAATAGTAACAATAACAAACCGTAAATCAAACGCTGGAAGTGTCCACCACCTACTCAATACATTTTATTATACACTCTTAAATGTCTGAATATTAAACAAAATGTTCCTATTATTTTTAAATGCATTCGCGGTTACTTGTATTTTCTGCCTCAACTCCTCAACAGAATTAATTTCTTCACGATATACCACATCCTTCAAGTTTGACCACATTGAGAAGTCCAGAGGGTTTAAGCCTGGACTTCTTGGTGGCCAACTAAATTCATTCCCACGGCCAATCCACTGTTGAGGAAAATGTATATTTAAATATTGGCGTACTAAAATGTGGTGGTGCAGCGTCGTGCATAAACCACATACCCTCTCTTAAAGCGACCCTCCTAAGCGATTGTAAAGATTTCTGAATAGTTTATAATTAGGCAATCTATTTTGGTACAATTGCACATATCTTCAGGTCGCCAAATCATATCATGCATCTCACTGTTGGAAAAATTATTATGTCATGGCATTTTTTGCTCACTAGCTAATAATTTTGCACGAATAATAAATCACATGCACGCAAATTACGTTAATATTTATTGACATAAAAATTTGACACAAGCCTACTTAGAAAAGAAATAGATCAATATCAACGCCTGAAAGAAAATCACCACAAAATACATTGAAACTTTTAAATGCAAATAACTCAGAAACCGATAAAGTTAGGTGACCTAAACAAGAGGACATTTTTTATGTAGAATTGAACGTTCTTTTAGATTTTTAAGCATAGCTCAACATTACCTAAATAATACGGTGAAACTAGTGCCCTCTAGGAACAATGTCAAAATAAGCATCAAATTCGTAATTCTCACACCAAAAAACCCAACACTGCCAATTTTCAGATTCATTCTGTCAAAACTTTCTCAGTTATTGAGAAATTTCAGAATAAAATTGAAACTTTGAACACCCTGTATTTCTTAAACCAGCGACATTCGTATAAGGGATGATGATCTCAAACATAATATTTTGGTGTCTAGTATCTCCAGTTTAGTGTTGACCCATTCTTTCTGACTCACCCTGTATATAAAAACTTATGTTTGTGTAATTGTATCTTTTCATTTATAAGTGAAAGGACTAAATGCTACATTTTATTTTATTACTGTAGTTCAATTTGCTTATTAATTTAAATTATTTCATTTAAAAACGTGTTCATTATTATCCTACGTTAATATTGTGAAATTCTAAGAAAATAAATATCTACAATTTTGCAATGACATGGTATATGACTAATTAAACAAATCTTGAACCTACCTTAGTCCAAAAGTTGATGGTTGGTAGTTCTTTAAGTAGATGAATTGAAATATGTTCACATTTTGGTTAAAGTTCATAGAGGGCGCTAGCTGCAGTAGATTGAATGTGTTAAAAACTACATAACTTTTTTATACTTTAAGGTATTTCATCTTTGGTATCAAATTCTTATTTCCCAACTTTTTTTACACAAAAAAGCTACACTTTATAAAACTAGCTGTCTCGCATCGTTTTCGAGATATTTGGCTTTGAAACGTCCAATGCTGTTGAATGAAATTACAATGAAGTACCTACCTATTATTGAAGTTTCTTAAGTTTGGACGAAAATCAAATAATTGACATACTCCACTTGTCTTATCGCTGTCATTTGTATGCTACTGTCCATTAAGTATTATTCGTACCTAAAATTACATCTTAATTTAAATTGTATGTACATAAATGTGAGATGGAATGCCGAGACTTCCGTTTTTGGAATTACATGAAATCAGTTGTTTATGGAGAAACTATAAACACTTGTTAAGAAGTTTGGCAGCAGGTTTTAAATGCTGCAAAGTCATTTCGCATTAAGGATTTATACTTTACAACAAGACAATCTTTTAATAAACGCGTTGATAAATGTATAGATAATAATATTTTTAAAATTAGTTTAATTGGTTTTTCAAGAACAAAACTATGTGTAAACTGTTTGTCACAACAATATTACAAGTTTTAATTTAAAAAAACACAAGCAAAAATTTATGCATTCATTGTACGGTTACCATTTTTTATAAAATAGTTACAATAGTTTATAAAATAAAATGTACATATAAGTTTTTTGAACAAAGAAATCATTTTGATGGAGATTAATTAAATTAGTTAGACATAATTATTTATGAATTTCAATTTCTGTTGCTCCTGTTAACAAGATAATTTTCTTATTTATTCTTCTTTATTTTTTCATTAAAAAATTAATTATTTTATAGCGGAATGAACATTAGGTACCACA
>NW_019418542.1:0-5385 GCF_000390285.2 Anoplophora glabripennis | reverse complement strand
GTCGACATCTTCGGGGCGTCGGACTGCAAAAACTTCTCAAGAATTTTGTCGGACAATAAGATACTTTCATTTCAAATCTTATTACCAAACCCTCCCAGAAAAATCAGCTTGCTGGTTGTCACCAACCATAATGTCACCAAATCGACATTTTTGTCGGACAAATTTTTTGGGGGGTTTAAAAAAATATATATCTTTCATTTAAACTTAAAAAAAGTGCTGGTCATAACATTCCATGTTTTGCCAGATTGACATGTTTTCCTGAAAATCACGAGAAAACTTACCACTGTTGAATTTTCCTCATAGTCAAATCTTGGGAAACTCGTCAAACTTAAGCTGCACGCAAAGTTACAGCTTGCCGGTAATCATTTTTTTCTTTGTACGTGGGCCCGTGGACTATTACTTCCACTTGAGTAAACAAGTAATCAGACTCTCGTATTACCATAATTGTTTACATTTCTTAAGGACTACCTTTCATTCCACTTGGTAAGAGTTATGTTACGTTGTTATTTCCATTTAATATCATGTTCGTTAATATGTTTCCCATGCTTCGTAAACAAATATCACATATTTGCCCGAATAACTGAAATTATGAGCTTGTGTAAGGTATTTCAAGGTAAAATTTATTGGTGTAGGATTTCTGTTTCCCTTATTTATTACTCACCGACGGATAAAAAACATTTTTCTGAAAGAAAAATTGTTTACGCGCGCTTATTTACTTTGAAAATACATAAATCTGTGTATGAACATCAAATTTATTACCAGATAAATAGATTCCATCCGTATGACCAATGAAAACGTCAAGCGAACAACTGCTTGTCATTTTGACGTACGAGCAGTGACAGTGAAATAAAACCACAATTCCAGACAGTTTTTGTTGAAAAAATTTCTTCGTAAACAACCATCATGACCCTAGCAGCGTGTGCAAAAGACGTGAAGTTCTACAGATGGCCCAACATCTGCTACACAGGCGTATACGAGACTCCAGTGGACTGCATGGCAATCAAGACCATATCCTGGTCTTGCAACGGCAAGAAACTCCTTGTGGTGAAGAGCAAAGGTAGCCCGGTGATCATATGCCCCCCTTCCAAACCGGAACAGTACATAGAACCGTTCGACTGCATCCACACCAACAACGCTTCTGTAGCTACGTTTTCCAACACCAATCCCAACCTCCTCGCTCTCGGCACGGAAAACGGAAGCGTGTACTTGTTCAATCTGAAAAGCAAGCAGAAACTGCCGCAGGAGTTCAAGAAGTTGCCTGGCAACATCCAGAACCTGGAGTTTTCCTCTGACGACCAGTGTATAGCCGCTGGTTGCCTCAACGGGCAGATATTTTTGTACGACTCGAAGTTTAAGCTCAACTCCAGCTTCGTGGTGCCGAATAGTCCAACGCTGTCGACGATGGCTTACAGTAAATTCACGCCCAACTTGCTAGCGGGTGCCAGCAAGGAAGGGGTGCTATGCCTGTGGGATACTGAGGCGACCGACATCATCTTGTCCAGCAAGAACCACGAGAATAGGATAACCGACGTCACTTTCTTCGAAACGATCTTATCCACTGTAGGGATAGACGGTAACTTCATCACTTACGACCTAAGGACTTGCGATTGCACCGCTCGTTACGAGCTAGACTGTCCCCTTTCAAGCCTGGCCTACCTACCAGGGTCTATGGAGATGGCAGTGAGCACCATGTCGGGACAACTGCGCAGCTACGACCAGAGGAACATGAAGAGTCCTCTGCGCACCCACGTGGCTTACATCAGCGGCGGCATCAAGAAGATAGCCTTCCCAAACGTCAACGAAGCTCTGATAGTGCCTACGCACGCGTACCAGAAGAAGTACACCAAGTGCTACGAAGACAACTTCTCCGCTTCTGGCGATTTCAGCATCTTCACCGATTCCAGCGTCTTCGACAGTCCCAAACTGGTAAGCGTGCCCGACGAATGCGAGGAGGAGTGCGTCGGTGCCTCTGCCGTGGAAGTGTTCTCTCCTGCGAGGAAACCTGACAATGTGGAGCTGGAGGAGCTGGCCAAAGCTTTAGAAGATAGAGTCAAGAGTACGGTTAAGGATTTCGAGGAAAAATTGCTGCAGACTTTCTACGGTTTAAGGATAAACACTAGCAAGCAATTTATCGGATTGGAGGAGAAGATTTCGCAGAGTTGGAACAGCTTCGTCGACTATTTGAGGTTCTCTGGTGCGACCTCTGGGACGGCCAGTGCGGAAAAGACTAGTCAAGAAGAGTTGACTCAGCCGGAACACTTCAGCAGTGTCGCGGATTGCATGTAGGTAGATTGTTGACTGTAAACTAAATTCTCAGTTAGATATCTTGCTATTTTTCTGTTACTGGTCTCATAATGTTTGTAAATGGAAAATTATTTGAATAAATAATAAATAATGTAATTGCTGTAAGTACTAGTACTTGAAATCGCATCTATAGCGGAGTCAAGATAGCTTAAAACTTGCGCATTATTTCGAAATAATTATGGGAAGCATGGATTTTCCTAAAACCTTTTGAAATTACTTGGAGATAAGTATTAGAAAAAAGTTATAAACTTATTTTTGTACGCTAATTGTTTTTTAATTGTTTAAACAGTAATAAATAATTTTTTCAAGAACATTTAAAATAATTCAATTAATTTTAAATCGAATTCTTTCAAATTGACAATATAGGGGATATCGCTGAACAAGAATATGAAGTCGGAAAATGAAAATACAGAATGGCTGATCTAATATGGCCGATTATTTTAAACAATTTATTTAACAATTTTCGATTTTAAATAAAACTCGCTCATATTTGTAATATAGAGGTTCGAAAAATGAAAATTATAAATGGCTAAAGAGGTTTTATTGAAAATATGTTTTATTTTTTAAAAAACAAATTTATTACAAAATAATTAATTTTTAAATCTCATCGAGTTCTTGCTCTTCTTCAAAAATAACTGAGCAATTAAGGCAATCAATCAGCACAGGAAGAGCATACTTAAGGCATTTAGAAGTTATGACAATTTAAAAATTTCAAGATAGCGTCCTTCATACTGACGTTGCTATGGTAATAACAAAAAAAAATCAAACAAAACTTGTGAAGGGTGTAACAGTGTATCTAAAAAATGTTTTTTGTACATTATTAAACTTTGTTTAACAATAAATTTCACGGATTTTTCATGAAATATTTGAATTTTTTGTTATTTTTTGTGTTTTCTCGTAGAACAGTTCCTATGTGTTCTAAAGAGATAACTGGATAAACAATATTTAATTTTTTTTAAGAATTCTTTTTTTGAATGAGACATTTTCTGTAGATGATTGTTCAGAGTGCTCAGACTGCTACCGATTACAGTCATTATGTGAAGGTTAAAATAATATTAAAACGATATCGGCGTAGAGCAATAACAGATTCATTGTGTATGTGCATATTAATTAATGGGGAATATATATATGATAACCCTCTTCGTTGTAATATAAACAAAATATTATCGACGCCACAAACAACGTGACACACAAGCATCATCTCTTACGTTATACATTAATTCTCCCATATAACGGTGTAATGGTCACTTGGAATCAGATCTGGATTGCCAATGAGCTACTTATTCAGTAATATACAGGGTGAATCGAGAGAGTCGCACCAGAAATAAATAATAAGCAAAATCTCAAATGTTTGAGATTTTCATTTGTTTTCTAGCTATGTGATCTACATTTCGATTAAAAAATAATAATTTATTGATATTCTATTAATCATAATGTTGTTTGATGAAATGTTCAGAAACACTACTTTGACCTCGAAACATACTCGTTGGCGATATTCTTCAACAGTAGCATTAGCATTCCCACTACAACAACCATAAACAAACTACTCTAAATTTGAATAAGTTCTTGGCATTTTGTAACACCTTGCCTAACCAAAAATCACACACTGAAAACAACAGATATGTGGCCTAACTACTAACGAGTGGTATGACGTCACAACATGGCTTCTGTGCATTTTCTTACGCTTCGTTTTCATTAATTATTTTGAAGGAACAATTTTGAAAATAATTTCTAGTGTAGTGTGTCTATTTAGGCAAGTCGCAACAAATTGTCATAGTTGAAACTGTACAAACCGAATCTGATCCTTGTGTACTATTTACATAGATACTATAAAAATGAACAAGTTCAAATAATTTTTTTTTACGAGGATTTAGAATTATTTAAGAACAACGAACACTTGTTTGGTTAAATACAAATATACTACAGTGTGCTTAAAACTTACAAGAAACGATATAAAATAATATTCCTAAATTTAAATAAAGTAAAAATTTAACATTAGCCGTGATATTCCTAATGCGCATGCTCGAAAAGAATAGCCTGATACGCAGGTGAGATCTTGTTGATATGTTATCGCTGTCATCATTAACGTATTTTCTGTTCTTTTATCTCTTAACCAATACGAAACGTTTCTTGAATGATATCAGCCTGTTGCGAGGCTACTTTAATGCGCATGCTCAGTAACATTGATATAATTTTAATTTATTAATTACTATAAAAGTCAATATTGTTCTATAAATTTAAATACCTATATAATCAAATCAAATCAATCAATTATTTAGAGAATTGAATTTCTCATCGAAATGGCTTATTTAAAAAATTTAAAAAGATTTTATGCAGAAAATCGTTAATAAACAATTTGAAAAAAAAGCAAAAAATTCGATTTTTTTATTTTTTTACTTTTTTGCCTCGTTTTTTTTTTAATAAAGATAGGTAATAGGTATAGAAAAAAAAGTAGATAAATTTTTCTTCAAAATAAGAAGTTGTAAAGTATTTTTGGACTTTTTGACTGATATATCGCCAATCAAACTTACAATTAGCCAATTTTTCGATTTTTGTCGCGTTTACCCTTATACGTTTTAATTCTCATTTTTTTGTAAAAAAGGAAGAAAATCAGAGATTCAAGGATTTTCATCACATGACTTGTTTGAAGGATCATTAAAAACAAAAAAACCGCAGGGTGCTATTAAATTAGAGGGTTGAAATTGAAGATAGGGGTGAAAATGCACTTTTGAAATTTTTTAAATATAGCACGAAAATGAAGCAATAGTTCATAGGAAAAATTTTGTAGAGAATTGAATTTCCCATCGAAATGGCTTATTTAAAAAATACAAAACGAAAAATTTTATGCAAAACATCGTTAATAAACAATTTTAAAAAAGCAAAAAATAAGATTTTTTTAAATTTTTTTCCTTTTTTTACTCTAAGTTGTGAAAATCTTTATTTGTTATTAACAACTAAAATTTTTGAAATAATTTTTTATTAACTAAAGAACCAATTTATTGTAAAAATAATAAGAATTGTAATCATTATGTTAAAAACGACGAAAATCTAAAAAATATTCAAGTTTATACCGGTTATAAA
>NW_019418541.1:9780-13521 GCF_000390285.2 Anoplophora glabripennis | reverse complement strand
TCACCTACTTTATAATTTACAGGTCGATAAGTTTCTTCAACATAATCTTTATTGCATTTTTGTCAAAAAAGTCCGTAAAGCATTAGTTATCTAAAAAACTGTTCTAATTAGTCCAGTCAAATTTTAGCTACCAATTTTTTCGGATGGAATGGATTGACTTGAAATTTGAACTGTAGCTAGGGAATAGCCCAAGAAACAAAAGTTATATAGTGCCGATGTGTGCTTTTACCCCTTCTGGAGGGTGGGAATTTTTTTATTAAAAATAATCTCACGATTCGATAGAGGGACGAATTCTAAGTAAAAAATGTTCTATAAGAATTTTTTGTACAGTCAATACTTTTTGAGTTATTTGCGCCTAAACATGTTCGTTTTTAGCCCAAAAAATGCATGTTTTTGAGCAATTTTTCGCGAATATCTCAAAAACTACAAGTTTTATCAAAAAAATTATCATAAGCAAAAATGAAGGTAATTAAATAGCAAAGAGATTGCTTTTTTTATTTTTGTAGGTGGTATAGAACCCGAGTTATGACTCCCAGAAGTTGAAGTCAATTTCGATCAAAACGTTCAACGTCCTGTAGCGGAAAAATTAAAGATTTTTCGAGGAAAACTTGTATAACACCTATTAAAGTTCTTGAAAAGACCTTTAAATTGAGTGGTGGTAGAAGTCGTTGGCATGAAAATTAATGAAGTTACAAACAAAAGCAAAATATCGGTATTATAATTAATGACTTGACGGAAAAAAATTAAACGTATTCCTTCTGCAATTTACTTTATTTATGTATTAACAGTAGATTCTGGAAATTTGAACGATTTTAGAAGGCTACATTTAAAAAAAAATTTTAATTGAATAAAATTTTTCAATTTCGCATTTTTTCCAAAATATTTCAAAAACTAACAAAGTTATAAAAAAATGATAGAATAAGAAATTGTAGGTTTTTTCTTACTGAACAATTTGTTTTTTTTTTAATTTTTGTAGGACAAAATTTAATTGATTTATGATCGTTAGAAGCTCAAAACTAAGCTCCCTAAGACTGCCTTTCCTGAGCCCTTTTAGCTTACAAATCTAAAAAACTAAGGACTCAAAAAAATTGTAAATCGGAGAACTTAAAGTGCTTTGAATTCTCTACAAAATGGTTTTTTGAGTAAATTTATAACTAAAATTACAAAAGTTATGGTAAAAAAATTAATCGCATTTTTTCGGTAAAATTTTCGGTGCGGGTAAATTACCATCATCTTTGTGTATTTTGGAGCACTAGTGAACTGATTTGAGTAAGTATTTTAATAATATACATCCATTTCGTATATACAATTTTTTTATTTCATATAAGTTTAATAAAAAAATATTAAAAATAAATTCACTAAAATTAAAAAAAAATAATTATATCATCATACACACATATAATTTTTAGGAAACTTTTGCATAAGGGGTAGGGTTTTTTATGAGGGGTAGGTCTTCCATAAGGGTTTTTTGGGTGGCTGAAAAGTTGCAATATATCATAGATCGTTTGAAAACCAATAAAAAGTTTATAATTCAACATATTTATTTATACCATTGAAACATCTCAAGCTTTCAATAATATTTTATTTTATTATAAGGAATGGTTTTTAAGGGTTGCAATTTTGTAATGAATCGGAAGCTTTCTAATGAATATCAAAAGAAATGCAGTACATTGTGAATGCACCAAAAGAATATTTTAAACTGTTAAAAACTTTTTTTTTCTAATTTTTTTGGCCATAGAAGTATTTTTAAGGGTTGAAAAGTAATTAAATTTCATAAATTATATTAAAACATGAAAGGAACTTTATCCAACATATTTGAACATGAATTGAATCTTTAAAATACGTAAATCTGCGATTTTCGCATTTTTTTCGTACAAGGGTAGTTTTCACCCCCAAATAGAAAAAAGCACACCTCTAGACAATACAACTTTTGAAGTGAGGAGTCAGATGAGCTTGTATGCAAATTTTCAGGAAAATCCATGCTATTCGAAAAAATTGAGAGCTTTTAGTTTATTTTCGCCTTCAGTAACTGGACTAAATGTTTTTATTTCCCATTCTCCTTAATTTTTAGTCTATTTTTATTTTCAATGTTTTTAAAAGTTCCATCAACAAATATCTTTCTGTAGAACATATTTTTATAAATCTTATTTCATTTTTGAAGATTTGATATTTCGCTCCATCATAAAAGCAATTCACTATTCCTTCCTTTCCTCTATGTTTATACGAGTATGTTAATATTTGTCATTATTCTTTTTAATTAAATTGTTCTTTTTCTTCATAGTTTACATAGTCCAAAAAAATATTTGTGGAACTTGCCACCTTTGTAGAAAACATTCTTTTTTTGGAACGGATCTCTTAATTCTAACAAACATTTTACCGATTATAACCAGAAAAAGGATTACAAATTTTTTTATATCCTTTGATAATTTCGCGGAATATTTTTGTATATTATTATGTGTTCTTACCTAATATAGTATATTAAAGTGAGAGATGTGTTTCGTGTGATCATTTATGAGAAGTCAATAAAAGTATACTGGAATCATCGCCTGCTACCTAAAAATGATGAACGATTCTATGATTGTGTACCGCTGCCTGCCCTTACCCTAGATATAATTTTTTTCAGTTTTGAAATATATTTAGGTTTGTACAGAAAAATGTTCCAATGAAATCGAACTAATTAACTGTTTTATTTAAAAAAAAAATGTAAAATGTGACACTCTCATTTTCATTTCCATAGATGGAAATACTTTAATCTAAATAATGAAGAAATATCACCTTCACGCAGGATAAGCAGTAAAAAAATCCTCATTTTCAGATATATGATCAGAAAAATATACTTTTGATTCACGAGACCCTCCGAACCAACTTTTTAAATATTTTTTAGGCTGATCCTGGATGCTTTGTAACCGCAAACGCGGTGTAAAACCAATCCCTATCCCGGTTAATAATGGTACAAATAACGTTAGCCCTGGATGTTCCCCGGCAAATTTAATCTACCAAATATTCTATGATTAATTTATACAACAAAGACGCCCACGCACAGCCGAATATAGATATAATCCGGATTTAATCAGCGTTTCAAAGAAACTTTCATCTTTAGGTGGGCCCCGTTATAACCTAAAGATGAATGATATCAGTACAGAATATGTGGATGACATTGGATATGATTTCCAATTAAATGAACAAACTTTCTATCAGTTTAGGTATGTTTGTAGTTTGCTGTGCGTCAGCGTAGGGTTCTGTTTTAGAAACAATTGCCCTAAATTTGGTTTATTACGTATTTGTCACAGACCACCTAGACTGGCCGTATCTAATTCCAATGCACTGGTACCAGTGAATGCAAAATCCGGGTGGAGTGTGGAAGGCAATCTGATCGCGCGCATTTTTAAGCAGATCCGGATTAAGTAATAATTTTATTACATATTAAACATTATATTGCATCTTATGACAAATATTCAATTTTAAGTTTGTAATTCAGAAAATAGTATATTTTAGTGTCATATTAAATAAAACTACAAAATAATTTAAATATATTTATTGTCCTCTAAATAATATTAATTTATTTAATATTTGCCTTTTCGTAGATTTTACCGAATTAAATAATTTGACTTCATGATTTATTCGTACATCGATATACTTTTCACATTCAGCCCTTACAAGTTCTATTAAATGATTACAATTGTTAGGCAAATTATCAAATTGATGTTCATGCAAATTTTCAAATATGTTCACATTCAGAAA
>NW_019418541.1:3299-9041 GCF_000390285.2 Anoplophora glabripennis | reverse complement strand
AACGTTTTTATTTGTTCAGGTGAAAATATTTTTGCTTTTTTTCCAACATATCCTTCGGACTTTCGCTTTAATAAAGCTTGTAGTTTCTTATATTTAGAAATGTTTATATTATGGTTTATATTTACCAACGTTTTTATTATTGAATAATGTGTCCATGTACTAGATGATTTCATAGTTTCCATCAATTCTTGAAAATAAGCAATTAAAACATTTTCGGAGAATGTCGAAATATTATTTGTATTTCTCCAGTCCATAAACCGTTGATAAAGTTTTTCGTACACTTTCTTAGATTTTTGGGGTAAAATATTTTGAACTGCATTTTCTGCTTTCTCCGATATGTGTGGAGGAGTCGATGGTAATTCTTCTATATCGCTGATATCAGACATTTTGATAAATTATCGAAGTTTAGCTAGGTATCTACGAAAATTTAATACGTACTGATTTTGACATCTAAAATAATTACATAGGAACCTAGGATAAACGTCAAATGCACAGCATGCTTGATTGAAAAATTATGGGTTTCTATTGATTAAAAATCTGTATCGTAATGAAAAATCTGTATCGTAATGGGTATCATTATGAAACGGATTATGGGCATATAAGTGCATTGTTATAATAAGGGTGTAGAAAAAAATAGTTTTTCTAATTTTGACATATAAAGTAACATCTTTTGTTATCGAAACAAGTGTCGAAACGTTACACAATGAAAACCATTATAGTCCAGACGGTACCTGTTTCAAAGAGTCCATATTTAGGTGAATCGTATATCCACGGAGATTTTTGGCTTTTTGGCTTTCAAATATCACTAGAAATGAAAATTTTTCCCTTAGCAAAGAGTCTTTTTTCGTCATATTTAAAAGGAGTTACTTTATTATAACTTTATACACATTTCAATAATAAAATTATGGCTTAAGATACCATAAAATTAGATGTACACCTTGCTGAGGCGAAAAATCATGTTTATTTTTTATTTTTCAGAAAGGCGACCTACACACGGATTCATGAAGGTGTACGAACCCCCCGGGTCCAGAGAAGAGGACGACTTCGAGGACGACGGAGACGAGTACGATTTCAGACACGTTGCCAAAGAACCACTCAATCCCAGTCAGACGGTAATATAACTTCAGTCTAAATTTTAAATATGGTCTTGTCGTAAAAATTCATATTTTTGTCAAAGATATTCAGTGAAAAATTAACAACAATCCTAGTTAGCAACATGGCTCATTTTGTACGCCAAAATACACAATTTTTTTTACTTTTTTCTTTATTTATGTAAAAAGATGTAAATATTATTATAAATATTGTTAGGTAAAAAACTATTCACGTTAACCTAGACACATTGTTAGCATTTCTGACATTATCGCTCTTTGTCCAACGGGGTGTCCCACAGATCGCTTCTCGGGCCCATAACAGACAAACGAAAAACGACAGTAAAAATCTGTTTAGAAATGCGTGAATAGGGCTCGCTAAAGTCCGTTTTGCACTAGAAAAACATTTTTTCCAAAATTCGGAAAATATAAAAATGATGTCATCAACTTAAATAGAGACAAAAGTTCTGCACAAAAAATGTTCATAAAAAATAGATAATTTCAGTTATCATAAAAAATGGATATGTTCGTGGAAAATAAAAGTTGATGACGTAATTTTTTTATTTTCCGAATTTTGAAAAAAATGATTTTCAAGTGCAAAAGGCGAATCCCAATTCACGCCATCTAAACAGATTTTTCCGGTCGTTTTTCGTTGGGACACCCTGTAGGTACATAAAATATCATTCTTGTAACTTTCTCCGGCTTTAAGAAATAATACATAATAAATTTTTCCTCCCCGGTTTGAACGATCGTAACTTCACAACGAAAGTGTGGAAAGATTTATTTTGCATGGGAAACTCTTTTTGCCTACTTATTTATTTATACCCTGTATAACTTGACTATATGAATATTGAGGTATTTATTAATCCCATTTAAAAAGAAGGTCACTGCAAAAACTAATCAAGTCAGATTTCAACTATCGTGACTAATAAACATGAGGATCTTTATAAAAGATAATGTTTATCATTATTTAATGATTTCCGACATGTAGCAAAGTAAATATTTTTTCATTTGTATTGAATTTATGTATTTATACAAACGCTGACAAGTGAAAACTTACGTAAAATAATTTCAAAATTGTTTTCATTATGACAAGACAACATTCTACCAAATCATTGTTACAAATTTTCCTTTTTTTGCCATTAAAAATCATATATTGATCTGCCGTCTGAACATACAAATTCACCACCCACCCTATGTGCCCTGGAAACCTTAATTTTCACTTTAAGTTGACTTACAGCACACTTAAGCATCTACAGAGTCTTAGAATTGTGACCGAAAATTTTCCTAACGTCTACTGTTACACTACCGATTCCTTAAACATTTCCAATGTTACAAAATACAGGATGTCTCATAATTAGCTGCCAACCCTGAACAGGCCGATTCTATGATCAAAACTAAGTAAAAAAGTTCATATGAACATGGGTCCGGAAATGCTTCCTAAGGGCACAGAGACCCATTGAAGAGGGAGGAATGGAAATCATTTTTTTGCAATATCTCTCAATCGCGTTGTGATAAATGAATGAAATTTGGTATACACAGCTAAATTTTGATGAGCAATTTGATGGACTAATCCATTTATTTCCACAAGGTCCATTGGGGTGGGTACGGGGGGGCCCTTGGTACTTTGCGTGTGTAACTTTTTCATCTTTGACTTTTTAACAAATTGGACAGCAAATTCCGTTTTCCCGAACTGTTTTACGTTAAAAAGGTACTCTTGTTTCAAATCGTTATCTTTAACGGTTTCTGAGAAAATCGCTCTTGAATTAATCCCACTTTGGTCAATTTCATAGTAATTTAAACAAAAAATAATAATAATAATTTTCCTTTCCTCTCTTTTCCATTTAAAGGATTAATTTTTATTTAATTTAATTTTTTATTATTATTTTTTTATTAAAATTAGATTAAATTTAAACAAAAAAATTTTTTTTGTTTAAATTACTATGAAATTGACCAAAGTGGGATTAATTCAAGAGCGATTTTCTCAGAAACCGTTAAAGATAACGATTTGAAACAAGAGTACCTTTTTAACGTAAAACAGTTCGGGAAAACGGAATTTGCTGTCCAATTTGTTAAAAAGTCAAAGATGAAAAAGTTACACACGCAAAGTACCAAGGGCCCCCCCGTACCCACCCCAATGGACCTTGTGGAAATAAATGGATTAGTCCATCAAATTGCTCATCAAAATTTAGCTGTGTATACCAAATTTCATTCATTTATCACAACGCGATTGAGAGATATTGCAAAAAAATGATTTCCATTCCTCCCTCTTCAATGGGTCCCTGTGCCCTTAGGAAGCATTTCCGGACCCATGTTCATATGAACTTTTTTACTTAGTTTTGATCATAGAATCGGCCTGTTCAGGGTTGGCAGCTAATTATGAGACACCCTGTATATAATTTTAAAATGCATCTTAGCGATAATAGTTTTTATTTCACTTGATCGATGATCTAATAATCCAGAATCCTCCTGTGATTCTCACGAGTTCTAGAATAATTGAACTTCGAATAAGATTAAGGTTTCTCCATCCAAATACATTCTCCCTAACTTTTGTTCATCTTGAACGGAACAACTCTTCCACTTTGGGTATTTTTCCGCATAATACTAGTAGATGATAAATACTTGATAATTCACAGGCAATTATTTGATTGTGATTTTTCCATAAAAGGAAAGTTGAAAGGAAAAAAATATGGTTAACAAGGTCCTCTGTTACAGCAGAAGACAAGGTATCAAATTTTTTATCAAATCTGAGGAACAGAACTGTTAATGGTGATTAAAATTCTGATTATAGAATGAATTATTGGGCAGTATGTGATAAACTCATTAAAAATTGATTCCGAAAAGATATCTGATTAGTTGGAAATATCGTCAATGTACCATTACTTTTTAAATATAATCATTCATATATTTATACAATATGGCAATATCAGTTAAGTAAACGATAAGGATGGCATTTGAAAAAAAAGTCAAGACGCCAACACGACAAACAATAATTTTCTTTATTAAATACTTGAAACGTATTCACAGAAGGAAGATATGATAGGTAAATAAAATGAAAACGTGGGTTTCAACTTCTTTATTAAATTCTGCCTGGGATAATCTCATAAAAAAGACAATACAAATGAGGGTATATTCATCATTAATTTTTATTGCACTGAATCGTAAGGAATTTCAAACATTTAGTCATTTCTTTGGGTAGCTTAATATGATATTTGTATATATATTTTATTTGTAACGCTCTTCCCCTAAGCGCAGAATTAAAAAAAAAAATTAATATGAATATTTCGGGTAGGTATATTATGTAATAAGGGATGAAGGTATCCCTAAATACTCGAATTCCCGCGATTGCTTACAGCTGTAGAAAATTGAGATCCATTTTTCTCGTGAGTTAAAATGCAACAAATATACTTGGCTACAAATAATATGTGCTAAATATAATTAGTACAAAAACCTGATATAACATCTGGACAGTCCAAAATATTATGGAAAGCATTATATAAAAACATAACTTGAGAAACAGATCTTCTTTTAGAAAGAACATGAATGTCAGCCATGATGTCATTTATAAACAAAACAAAAAGTAAAGGTCCGAGTATAGAACCTAGAGGCACACTATACAGGGTGTCTCACGGTGACGGCCCATTAGAATTATTTCAGAGACTACACCACCTAAAATAACACGTAGAATCCAAAATTTCATTAATATACAGGGTGTAACGTAAAGGTTGGGAATAAATTAAACAGTGGATTCTTTAGTTTAAAAAATATTTTTTTTTCATATGAAGTTATGCTCTACGGGTTTTCTGTTCCAAGGTACAGGGCGCTAAAAAATTTCAAAAAATTTTGTTTTTCTCTAATAACTTTCGGACATTAGAAGCTAATGGAATGAAATTTTATCCATAGCTTAATTTAATAATCCCCTAGTAACAGGAAAAAGATGGGCTTTGTAAGGTACTCAGTGGCGTGCGTACGTATTATACCGTAAAGTTTTTCGAAGAAATTTGTGGTACGCCACTGGTAAAACATTTTTTTTAATATTTTTTTGTAATCTACATTTTATTTTAAACAAAATTACCCTCTTGCGTTTTATTCCTAGCTCTTGTCACTTTTCCGTAAATAAAACTTTTGTAAATACCATTTTTTCCCGCTGCTAACATAGGAAAATGAAAATAACAAAAACATTATGATGTATGCTTTGACTCAGCTACCGAAAATGGTCAAACACGCATTAAAAAAGACTTGTTTGTTTTGAAAATGATATTAAAATATCACATTATTTTAACAATAATAAAAAAAACACTAGTGACTTGGAATTTAAAGAATTTATTGAGTAGGTAATAAGAAGTAATGAACAAGATTACAAAAGGTGCTGAAAATATTGCCCCCCCAACTTACAATACATTTTTCAATGCATTTTCTCATAAATTCTCTTACTCGTCCAAAAATACCAGGCATATCTCGAATTTGCTGACAGCCAATTTCAACTCTTTGACGAAGAATCTGTACATCAGAAATGGGAACGGAATAAACTATGTTTTTTAAGTGCCCCCACCACATAATAGTCTAATGGATTAAGTCCGGGAGAACGAGCAGGCCACGCTTTTGGCCCTCCACGACCTATCTATTTATTGGGGAACGTTTCATTGAGGGCGCC
>NW_019418541.1:0-812 GCF_000390285.2 Anoplophora glabripennis | reverse complement strand
GTTGTCATTTAACCGGGAAAAAATTAGGGACCACAATTTCATTGTTCTAACCTTTAGGAGGGATCAATAGTAGTATAAATTCAGAATCGCGACTGAATTCCACCCCTGCATCAGCCGCCATCTTGAATTTAAGGAAAAATCGTTTTTGCTCAATATCTCGGCCATTTTCAACTTTACAACAAAAATGGTAAGTTGTTGCGATTTCCTACAACTTCTTTTATTACAAATTTTATCGTGCGATCGATATTTTTCAAGTTAAGGGGGAAAATAGTGACAAAGTATAATTATTGAATTATCTCGTTTGTTATTGACTATACGACATAAATGTACATAGACAAAGTTGGAAAGAATCATATTTTCTAGAATTTTGGTCTCTTTTATTTTTTCGCTACTACCAATATTTAAGGTCCTACGCTTGCGGTAAAGACGCGAGCGTAGGACCTTGCGGGAGTTGGTTTCAAAAAAATTGATTTTGCTCAATATCTCGGCCATTTTCAACTTTACAACAAAAATAGTAAGGACTTAAGTTGTTGCAAATGCGATTTTCTACAACTTCTTTGGTTACAAATTTTATCGTGCGATCGATATTTTTCAAGTTGAGGGGGAAAATAGTGACAAAGTATAATTATTGAATTTTCTCGTTTGTTATTGACTATACGACATAAATGTACATGAACAAAGTTGGAAAGAATTATATTTTCTAGAATTTTAGTCCCATTGATTTTTTCGCTACTACCAACATTTAAGGTCCTACGCTTGCGGAGACGTCAGGCCTATGGAATGTTGATCCCTTGAGTTTAGTTAGGCTTGCC
>NW_019418540.1:11345-13372 GCF_000390285.2 Anoplophora glabripennis | reverse complement strand
ATAATGCCAACGAATTAATTGTATAAATGCGCGAATGAAATAATTGAAATTTACTGTTAAAATAATTATTAATTTTCTTTGAATTTGACAATACTGCCGATTTTCAAATATTAGACTCAAAATAATATTATTTTTTCAAAATCCTTTGTACCATATTTTGTATAACACCACTATTTTACTCTTTTTGTCTAGTTGATATAATTAGAATTTTGTCTTACATGCTATAAAGCATAATTTTATCCCGATTAGCCTTGCTGTAAATTTTGTTTACTGGTTTAGTGTAACATCCATGAGTTTTCAGGTTAATTTAAATTTTTAATAAGTTCTCTAGCTTGGTCGTGACTTCTGTGGATACGTTGAAATGGAACCACATTAAGTGACATGTATTTTCATTTCTTAGATTAAAACATTTTATTAAATTGTATTTGTCTTCATTTGTCATATTCTTTAAATAGTGTTTTCCACAAAGACAAATAATTTCAAACATTTAAAACAAATAAACAGGTGCAAAAAACGATCAAACCTCAAGATTTTAGGTAGGGGAAAGTGGTGTAATACGGCGCACCTAAGCGGAATCATTTATCAAATCTACATTTTTTATTGTAAAATGCTCTAAACTTGGGAAATGTTAATACAATAAGTTTACTTTATGATAGCATATGGGTTATTTTTAAAAAAATCGAATACACGAAAAAAAAAAAAAATTACGCAAGAGCTGCACTTCGCGATATTGCCCCACATGTCGGGTAATATCGCGCACCATGTGGGGTAATATTGCGCAGTTTAATAAAGAAAATATGGAAAGAAATTTTAAAATAAACGCAAAAAATTGGAAAAATAAGTCTTGTTACCAAAGTTATACATCGGATATTCTGTTATCTAAACTCTAAACTAAAATAAACGACGTTTTGATTCTTCTTTTTGTTTTTGATCGGCGCCTAGGCTAAGCCGACAATCATCGCATGTGTACCCTGCAGCTGATTCCCAACCAGAACATTCTGAATGAACCCATATTGCACATCTTATGCAACGAAACCAAAGCTCCCTATCCTTTCCAAATTCACCACATATCACACATATTTCGTTGACTACAGGAGGCTCTTGGTGAAGTGCAAATTCATTGTAGTCCGAATTATTGTCATCAGAGCAATCTACTGTGAAGGATGAATCAGAATTATCATCCGACGTGTCTTCTTTAATGTATTTTATTTTCTTTTTGCTTCTTCTCTGTACCTTTATGAGGTTTTTGTTTTGTTTTCCATTTTTCTGGTTTCGCTTAGCTTCTTTTTCCAGGAGAGTAGCCTTCATTGGTGTGGAAGTCCAAATTTCAGATTGTTGCTACGTTGATGTTTTTCTTTTGGTCGCTGCCTTAACTACTTTCTTGGGAATCGGTGCAATATCCGATATTTTGACACCTGAACATGATGGTAAATTTGCTTTGGATGTCGATGGTGTAGGTTCTTGAATAGTTAAAGACGTTGATGGAGCCGATTCCGGAGCAACTGCAGAGGTTGAAGGTTTTACTTTCAAAGCATCTATAGCTGTTGATGCTATCTGTGGAGAAACTGGATTAAAGCTTCTCTCCCGTTCTTCTGGGTCCAAGACAAGTTCTCGAAATTCTTCAGCTGCTGCGAAATCCTCTTCAGTAAACTTTTCTGGGTTGAAAGGGAATATCCCTGCAGCTTTGAATCCTGAGACACCCTTTTCCATAGTTGCTACCTTCATGTATGCTTGATTGAATAAACGAGCCACGTCATATACAGTAATCCTTTCGTGTGCAGTCGAAATCATATGAGAGTCATACACAGCAAAGAGAGCTTTCTTCAGTGGCCCAAAAAACGTTAAGTCAAGGGGCTGAAGGTGGTTTGATGTATGAGGAGGAATTGTAAGGAGTACGATGTGGTTCCCTCTGCAGAAATTATAAATTGGCAACGAAATGTGACTTGCATGGTTGTCCAAGATAAGTAAAATTGGGTCAGCTTCCGTAGCTTTCACATAGTTTTGAAAATGTTTTATCCACTTTAGAA
>NW_019418540.1:0-9494 GCF_000390285.2 Anoplophora glabripennis | reverse complement strand
AGCCTTCTCAGTCAGAAAACTTAAATATCGTTGGTATTTTGAAAATTTTATATTTTCCTCAAATCTACATAAAAAATAATAAGTGAAGTACATATTTTTGTAATGCATTTTAGCCCTCTTTCCGTTTTTAAATAAAATACATATAAAAAAAACAAAAGTTGTGGTCATATCACGAAAACTAAGAATATTATCACATTTATTTTTATGTCATCGAATGTATCTCAAAAAAGTGCCTGTGGAATGTTCAACCTATTTTAAGATATCTTAAGATATCTATCCAAAAATCGAGAAACGCCTTGTAACTCGAAAACTGTAACATATGAAGAGATTCGGTTTGTATCATTGTTATTTTCTTAAAAAAGACCTGTGGGCTCGTCTATCAGATCTGCTCTATCTATGACAGATTCGCAGTAACCCTTGAAAACTGACCAGTTTGAACCACCTGGTACAGTGAAGTAGAAAATAATATCGATATTGTTTGTTGTTCGGCTCATAGTATAAAAAATGCATTACTTATCTGCCTCATACTGTTTGTTAACTTTTTATTTTGTTCTTTACATATTATATTCGTTTTTTCTCTTTTCTCTTATTGTTATATTTTAATATCTAATGGACATAACAAATCTTGTTATTGGTCATCGCCTGTTGGACGTGTACTTTTTGATTAAATTAATAATCTGTGCTACAAAATAATTTTAACAAACAATATAGAATGATTTTTCAGTCTGTTCTCTATTCCTAACAGTGTGCGAAATATGTACATGTTTCCCGGAACATAATTTAATTAAATGAATCATATAAGACGTAAATTGGTATTTTGTAATCATAATTATTTCAAAAGTTGTTTTCTAACTAGTTGGTAATTTAATTTATGATCTGCCACAGCAAAGTACCCATTATAAAGTAATTCTAATTCACCTTCTGGTGGAAAACATTTACTGTAACGATGGTGAACAATTTAAAATCAATATTTCCAGAAATTACTATATAGCCGTCTGTTTATAGCTTAGCATTAATAGATTTTTAAATCAGATCAAATTGATAAAATATGCTATGAAGAGCATTAATGAATAGGAGTAGATAAATCAAATCGAAAGGATATGGAAACAATATTTAACTAAATGCTCATATGTATCTACATTTGAAATACCCTCGTGTTGATATTGTAACACATTTTTTCATTAGAGCAACCTTATTCACAATACAATTGTACACACAATTGTATTGTACCGATATTTATCTATTCTTTGTACATCACTTGAAAAAGCAATCCTTTGGTTAGTTTTTGTCCAAAGCGATGTTATATGTAAGGGAGAGTAGAATATAATGTCCTAAATTTACAACATTTTCTAATCATTTCAATATGGAAGATATGTATTTCTTCATATGTTCTATTTAGATAGATTACACAATCATACACAAAAAAAGTCCAAACCTAAGCGACCCATATATCATTTCCAAAGGAATTCGATGCTCTAAACACAATCCTGTAGTCAAAAATCATAACTTCACGATAAATTTCAGAAAAAACTTTTTGAGTGAAAACTTGTCCAAAACTGATTTTTTCACAAATTTTGTCCAAAAATATCATTTTCGTAGTATTTTGAGGCGCTGAAAACGATGCCATTAGTAAAATTTGCCCACGAGTGCGATATTTCTTTAAAAATCCACTATTTGGGTGAAAAGTGGCCCAAATATGGGTCAAAACTGATTTTTTTCCAAGTTTTGTCCAAATATATCATTTTTGGAATATTTTGAGGCGCTTTTCAAAAAGTGATGCAATATTTAAAGACTGCATCTTCGACGGACTTCTAATCCGAAAAATGTTTCACGATAGGACATTTCAAAACAACAATGACATTAAGAGAGTTTTTGCAACGTAACTCTATAGTTTTTTTTAGAGACTTTATTAAGGTAAGAAATAGTGCCCAGTTTCTTGATTTGTGCGCCTATTATTATTATACACTAGGCACAGAAAGTAAGAGATATTAAAAAATCCCAAAATTGTGGGTGATTTTCAAATAGCTGTAACTTGGAGGGACATGGTCGTAGAGAGAATAAAAAATAAAAGAAATTGAATCGTCAAGTGTCTAGTTTTCAGATTCGCAGTTTAAAATTTTTTAGTTTTTTTTAGTTTCAGAAGTTTTTGAGAAATCATAAGAAAATCAACGGAAAAAAATTTGTAAATTTTTGCTTTTCTTAAAAAGACCTATGGACTTCAAATTTTTTTTTTTGGTAATTTCATCATAATGCTCTTTTAGATAATTTAATTCTCTTCATTTTGAGCAGTTCCGGAGCCTTGTACGATTATTATTTGTCGTTGAGTTATTGTCGATCAAAACAAAAAATCATTTTTGACTTTGGCAATCAATTACTCGGGAAATATTATTTAGTCCATAGGCCTTTTTTAAAAAAGCAAAAATTTACAAATTTTTTTTCCGTTGATTTTCTTATTATTTCTCAAAAACTGTTGAAGCTAAAAAATTTTAAACTGCAGATCTGAAAACTAGACACTTGACGCTTCAATTTCCTTTTTTTTATTATCTCTACGACCATTTCCCTTCAAGTTACAGCTCTTTGAAAATCACCCAAAATTTTGGGATTTTTTTAATAACCCCTAATTTCTGTGCCTAGTGTATTTTACACTGACATGTTTTGTAATGCTTTCAGATCTTTTCATGTACATAAAAGATTATGATACTATACATAAAATTCATATCAAAAGGACTGGTAATTGTCTTCATAAATATTTAAATTCTTTATATCTTTGCGATTTTTTTGCAAACAAATAATGCACGAGTTAGGTTATCAGTAAAAAATTGCAAACATAACATTTTTTCGTAACCGTTAACACACGGTAACAGTAATTCTAGATGGTCTTAAAAAATCACCTACATAATTAACTTCAAATTCTTTGATCTTAAAAAATTCCTTCGTTTTAATACTGTCATTAGCTATAAACACCCATATGAAGTTAGAGAACTACATAATCCACTACAAGACTGTACTACTAACATCTATCTATAAACATTTATCTATAAAGCAAAAACAATACAAAGTTATTTGTTGGGTAAGAAAATTTAAACCTTAGATAAGAGGTCAAAGATCAGGATTTATAAAAGTTCAAATTTCTAAATTCGTATATTTGGACTAATAAACAAATACAGGGTGATTCAGAACTTATCCAAAAAAAATTCTGGATGTACAGAGGACCCTTACAAATACAATTTTGTAAAGAAAAAATCAAAAAGGTCAGTTCGAAATTGATTTAAAAATACACTTCTGCACGGCACTGGAAACTGGTCCACTGTAAAACCTGGCCTCGCACAATGCGACCGGTATGGCGGTGTGATAAAAACGGACAAAAACTTTCGCAAGGAAAGAAATATGTAAATAGAATTTTATCGCACCTATTTTATATCGGCAAATTCAAATGCTTTTGCCTTTATAAATTATTAATAAAATTAATTTGTGTTTTTAAATAATAAAATCATTTGACATACCCGATGCTGCAACAGCAATTGTTCAAAATTTTAACCACTCACGTGTAAACACATTTGGGTCCCTCTTACTCACATTCTACGAACTAACACAAATGATGTCTTGCTTCACCACAACACAAATACTTCACCATAATACAAATGTTGTCTTGCTTCACCATAAATTAAAACGATATCCATCAACTCTGGGTTGCTATACACTAACTACTAAAAAACTGATGTAAATACCACAGATAACAGGTAAAAACTACCGCAACGACGGACTTCAGTATTAGGAGTCACATGGCTCTCCACGCGTATTGCGAATGACGCTAGAGACTACAGTTGTCCAGCTATGTAGTGGTTTAATTAATTTTTTTTTACAATATTGACTCCATTTCTCATGCCGCATCTATTCCCAAATTTTTTGGATAAGTTGTGAATCACCCTGTATATAGTAATAGTAGGAATATACACCTGTGTACATACCAATATGTTGTACAGTAATCCTGAAAGTGGTCTCACCAGTGTAAAATTGATCGAGCAGACATTTACATTCCTGACAATTATCACGACACAGTAATATCCTCTTAATTTGATAGATTAGTTCTCAATGTAACAAGGCATGGCTTTAATAAATACTAGAATTACCATTTGATAAACACTGATTTTTTATGTATTTGCTCATTGTTTCTAAAGTAAGGGTAATGACATGAGAAATTAAAATTTTCGTTACAATATTTATTATTTACTGTATGCTTCAAAGTCGAACAAAATGTAGACAACTAATTATTGTAAATAAAACATTGTCAAGATATGGAGATGATATAATATTCTTCTGGAGGGAGTTTAAAAATTTTTTCGACGATTTTCAATGCAACATTGAGACAAAATTTAATCCCATTGTTTGAATAAATATTTCGTGTTTATTGGGTATTTAGTATATGGAAGCTGTAGGGGTCATCTTGATCAACACATCTATTAACTTGATTTTTTTATTTTCAATTTATTTAATTGAATGCCTAAAAGTAGTTTTTTTTTTATTTGTATTACATCACAAAATTCGATAATATTAAGTCTAACCGACACCTTTGAAAAAATAAAATATGGTCGATTGCTTGTGTAGACGATGAAAAATCTTAGTTACATAAGAAGTATCAGCCATTTCATTTCAATTTTTTTTCCGCATAGAAGTACGAAGTCGACCAATTCCATAGGAATTTGAGGCAGTCTTGAAAACTATAGTTAAAATAAGGCTTTCTCAGTTCCGTAGAAACTAATTTCGTAAATTATTGTCTATACTTATTTGTTTAATTATAACATTACTTAATATTATTATTTTGCCCACACTAAATATAAAATCTTTTTTTTTTAGTAAAGCTATACCTAAGAAGGAACCTTTTCTCTATTGACTTGCTGAAACATTACTTAGCGATATTAAAACTGGAGTCAAAAGTTAGGACATATTCTTTTATACGTGACTTTTATGTCACATATATTATAACAACGGATTGTGATGCTAGTGAACACTGAAAAAGATGAGGCAGATGGGCATAATCGAAAGAGTCGAAACAACCTTTTGTTCATAAAAACTAGGTCATTTGATTTAAATAAATGTTTACTTTTCATTAAAAAGCATTTTTTGATTAAAACCCAAACGGAAATGGCACAGCGACCACATAATTTTGAGAGAAAAAAGTGCTTGGCTGTACAAAATAAGTATTTTCATTCCAATTTCAGTTTAATAGAAAAATGGGATTTTATTAATATACAGGATGTCTTTAAAAGGTCTTTACAACGCTCCACCAGATAGAATTACTCTGAAGTCACAATTTTGAAATCGTTTTTTTTTTATAAATTTAAAACGCCTTAACGCTATGTTACTAAATTTTGGTAAGTTGACACCGCTCTATAGGACAATAAACTCCATATCAAAATTATGAGTAATATCAATCCATTGGCGTAGAACGTGGGTTTTTTAGTAATAATTCATAATTCTACGCCAATAGAAGAAAATAATTTTAAGTATAAAATTTAGATTAAGTAAATTATTTACTACAAAAAAGGTACCTACTCTTGACAAGACTCAATTACTCTCATGGTTTATTTAAAATTTGTAATTTTAATCATTGGCAGCAATTTTGACACAAAAATTAAATTAGGAAAAAATTATTTACAATTGCTCCTGATATTCTTTAAATAAAAATGAAACATTTTAACAAATACGCTTATTCGTTTCGGCGCACTCCATATTGCTTTTATTAGCTTTTTTCGGTATACGGTTTTTTCACAAGTCTCCAGGTACTTGCCTTTACACAAATAATTTTGATTGTTGGTCATAGTTTCTTGTAAATAAAACTTTAAGACACCTAAATTATACTAAGATTTAAAAGTTTCTCATTTACCAAGACACCTAACGTTTGCTGCTGCGGAGAGATGTCTTCGGCAAATCGGTCGCTTTGCTTCTGAAACCGCGGATTATGGAAGGGAGCATCATGTAAGGGTTCCTGAAGTTGAACAAGATATCTTACAACGTGTTGAAGAAGACCGGGAACTAAGCATGAGACGATGAAGTGGAGAAATAGGAGTATCTAAAAATATTGTTAATCTGGTACTTAGAGAACAGTTGCTACATCCATACCATAAGCAGCCAGTTCAAGACCTCTTGCCCCATGGTCCTGAAAGGCTCCTAGGTTTTTGTCGATTTGTTAATAGGCAAAGAGAAATGGATTTTCACTTAAATATTTTGTTTACCGATGAAGCGTGTTTCACAAGATACCACTTACTAAATATAAGAAGTCTTAAATATTCATCATTATTTATTTATTTATTTATTTATTTACTTATTTAAATTAATTCATCAAACGGGATGAGAACCCTTTTACACGATGAATAAAAACAGAAAATATGCAACATAAGAGTAACATAATTACAATAAACAGCAAAGTGGTATAAAGAAAGACAATAAAAACGGAATAGAACATCAAAAATAGTAAAAAAAAAACGGCAAAACAATATAAGATAACTAACAATGATATAACAATATTACAAAATAAAGACAAAAATAAAAATGAGTTATAAGAATAAAATACAGATCTTAAAATGTGTAAGCACGCTTTATATCCGCAAGCGTACAGTTAAATATATCCAGCCGTTCTTCAATGTTACAGTAATTTCTTAGCATCATATACAAGGGAGACCACTGCAAAATATTAGTACGGGAGTAGGAAACAACAAATAAATTATTAGATCTAGCGTTGGCTCTAGGAACTCTGTAGCTAACAACAGAGGTAAGCATAATGCAATCCATACCATTGTTAACAAGCTTGTATAGGAAAATTATAGAATTCATAATCCTCCTTCTAATTAGACTGCTCATCTCAAATCGTTGCAATAATAAGTCTTGTGAATACCCTCTGGTTGGATAAATCCCATCCAATATGAAACTTGCGGATTTAAAGAACCTTCGCTGTACTTTCTTTAACGCCGTTATATGACAATTATAACTTGGAGACCAAATTACAGAGCCGTACTCCATTTTAGGCCTAACAAAGCTATTAAATAATACTCGTAATGTAGATATATTTTTAAAATCTCCACTATTACGAAGTATGAACCCCAGACTCTTGTACGCTCCAGCTATGCATTCTTCCATATGTTTATTGAATGTTAATTTGCCGTCAAAAATGATGCCGAGATCTTTAACAAAATCAGGCCGATTAAGTATCTGATTATTTAAAGTATAATTAAAACAAATTTTACTATTTTTTCGAACAAATGGCATAACATTACATTTGGAAGCATTCAAGGGCAGTCGATTACAATTACACCATACATTAAGCAGATTCAAGTCATGCAATCGGATTCGGAGTTAATATCTACATAGAGCTTGAGGTCATCAGCGTACAACAAGAAGCGAACATTTAGGTCTTGGGCGATATCGCTAATGTATAAAATAAAAAGCAAAGGTCCAAGTATGGAGCATTGCGGCACACCAGATGTTTGATTAAAAAACAGAACTGTGACCACGGTACTGTACAAACTGAACACGGTGGGAAATATATGATTTTAACAGCTGGAGAAAGGATCTACTGACACCGCAAGCTTCGAGCTTACACAACAGTTTACCGTGATCAAGCCTGTCGAATGCCTTAGAGATGTCAGTATAGATGACGTCTACCTGACCCCTCCTATCCAGCGTTTCGGCAATAAATTGGGTGCTACGTACAAGGTTCTACACTGTGGATCTGCCCTTCATGAATCCATGCTGTTCGAGAATTATCAGGTTCTTTATGTAAAAGGAAAGATGTTAATGAATTAATATTTCAAATATTTTGGAGAAGTTGCATAAAATGGGGATTCATTCTTATTTCCTTTCTTAAAAACAGGACATACTCGGGATTGCTTCCATAAGTCAGAAAAGGTATTGTGCTTAAGAATAAGGTTGAATATTTTTAAAAGTGGTTGCAAAAGACGGTAGCACAGTCTCTTATAATAAACGCGGGCACATTTTCCGGTCCGGTTGTCATATTTGCTTTAATCTTTAATATCGATTTTCTAATGCTGTCTTCAGTAAAAGATGTAATAGCAGGAATAGCGTTATTATTAATGTGATGTATAACATCGGGTTCATAATTCGAAGATTATTAATAACTATGTTTCTCTTCCAATTAAGCCTTAAATGGCACAATACCAAGAGAGATCACTGGAGAAATCAGTAGCAAGCGTATTCCTTCCTACTGACATGACAGTTCTATTTGGCTTCCATGACCTACATACAGGGTGTTAAAAAAAGAGTGTAAAATATTTAAGGATGTAATAGTATGAACCAAAATAAGCAGAAAAGTCTCAATAAACATGTATAACTCCTAGGTATAGGGAATATTTAATAAAGTGATCGTCAAATTTCACGTAGAATCCTCAAATGCAGTAATATATAGGGTGTCCCATGAGAGAGTTAATGTCGACTTCTCGTATAACCAGAAGTGCCATAAAGTTCTAAAGATTTTAGCTGTGTTGGTCCTACTGCCTTGCGTAGGTTGCCAAATTTTCAGATCTATCGGATCGGTATTTTCCATATAGATATCCATAGTGGCGATTCCTGATGGGACACCCTGTATAGTGTTCGTAAAAAACTTATATAAAGAAAACAAATAAATAATTAATAGGGAGCACAATATCTGCACTATGACGAACGAAGTGCCATCACGATCATTGTTGTATACATCTAAACAGAAAAGCGTCAGATATTAGCTGGATGTGATTATAAGAACCCCACCGCTTAAAGCAGCCATTGTCTCAAGGCTCCTGCGGTCTTTATTTCGACCCAGGCATTTTCTTCCTTTTGTTCCCAAATTAAAGGACGATTTTGCACCAGCTTCTTGCCTAAGAATGACGTGGAGAACTAATTTTTGTTATTTTAATCGCCGCTTCATGCTTATATTTAGGCTATAAATCACATAGGATGTTGGATTTGACACACTTTAGAAATTAAGATAGTAGCACCTATTATTTACTTAGGAAAAATTCATCCATGAATGCTTAAAAGCTCAAACAAACTTTGCTACTTTCGTCCATAATACTACCCTTCAGAGAATACTTTTAAGAATCCTCACTGAATGGCGCTAAACGTGCTAGTTGCAACGGTTTGACATTTGACATTATAGCAAAAGATCATCGAATTGGATTACAAATGTGTCAACCAGTGATAAACATATTAAAAGGGAGAAGGGGATATCAGGGGGATACCCTACAATTGCGATACTACAGAATATTTTGGAAATTGGACAGGTGTATTTAATTCTCGTTGGTATTTACAACAAACGAGATATCTTCCTTTAAAAATAACTGCAAAATTATTCGTTTTACAAAAACAATTGAATGTACAGAATGTACAAACGTTCAAAATTATAGATATAAATTTGTTTCAATTGACAGGCTTTGAAATGATATAGGTATACCGATGGGAATTTAAATAAAAACGATGGGGTAGTAGTATATCTAAAAAATTGTTTT
>NW_019418539.1:0-13365 GCF_000390285.2 Anoplophora glabripennis | reverse complement strand
CAGAGGTCAAATGAAGGTTTCCAACGAATATGACTTTCAATGTCATATAGGACATCTTCAAACTTCAAGTAATATCCAACTTCGCAGAGGTCATTCAAGGTCAACTAATATGAATTTCAACACGTCACCGCAGGGGTCATTCAAGGTCGCCGAGGGGGTGAGGGGTGAGACGAGGGGGAGATTGAGAATCGGTTAAAATACCCTACTTTTATCAATCTATTTTTCACAAATATTTATCTGAGAACAAATATGTAAACAATTTATTTACCTAATTATAAGAATATTTACTGGGTTATAATTATTATCTGCCATACTTGGCTCTTGATACCAAGAAAATCATAATTGCGTATAATAGAAAATTATTATGTTCTGTGAACCGAATAACCACTGTTATCTGGGGGTTTGATATATTGTTATAATTTATTAAATGCTCACTTTGAGTTGCAAATACACTTATGTACACGTTATATACCTGGTATATAACGTCTTACCTGCACGAAGATCTTAACATAGATTATTTCTACCATGTAATTGATACCTACATAATGCCCACTCATTTGTTTATAATCAAATACGTTAAATAATGTTCATTTATTGTTGCATAAGTAATTTTTACGTACATATTTAATTTATCCTTTACGCAAAATCATTACCTGGTTAACCTAAGTCATAGAATTTTATAAATTTTAGTCTCTTCAAATTCTCATTTTAAGATCAAAATTTTGTGTGAATCTTAAGTTCCTTTCTCCTTTTGTCGACTTGTTTCGGCTGGCGCCCAGGCCTAGCTTATTTGTACTTTTCTGTAATCAGGAAATATACTTTTCACCCACTGCCTTGCTCCCCGACAAAAGTTAGCTGCCGCGCAGTGTGTTAAGAGTAATTAATCGACTGAATTTTAAAAAGATGCAGCTGGTTATCATTCATTTATTAGAATGACACACTTAAGAACCAACTGATAAGGTTATAGTCCATATCCTTCCAACTCATCGGTCATTTCACCAAGAAAAGAAGTCAAGGTATATCGAACGCATTCGGTTTACTTATATAAATGATCTGTATCATAGTACAACACTCTATCATCGAGTTTTTCCAAATAGCTATTAAGTTTTCGTCTTGCTTGAGCAGAGCTATATGTCGCTAGAGGAACGTTAATCGTACGCAAAGGATCGTATGTTTCCTCTTTAAACCAAGTTTACTATAAGCACATTTTCATTCAAATGAACCTGATAATGAGTCAAAAAATTCTGACGGATCCTTTACAATAGATGTTTTCATTTGGTTTTCACGTCGACCCAGTTTACCCCATAACGAAGTTATGATTACAGATTTACCTACTTGGGTTAAACTCTATTTCCTTGGGTTCTTACGTGACCCCCTTTCTTTCAAAATAATCTTTAATATATTTTTCTTTTTTCTCATCGGAATTGTAGCCGGTAGGTAGCCCTGAAACCTTTTGTTTTAATTTAAGGAAAGTAGAGTGTGTTTTAGTGTCTTGATTATATTGTTCAATTTTATATTTCCAAATTTCGTAAATCTCAACAATTTTATATAATTTTTCTAAACTTTTTATCCCTTCATCAATACCCATGTACCTGTTAAAGCCCTTTCGTCTTCTGTATGCCCACATTCATCTCTCATATGTTGACAACAGGTACGGTAAAAAGGGGACATTAATTCGTTATTTGATTTTGTATGTAATATATAGTGGTAAAGTTCTTGAGGAGGAAGAGTTTTACATTGTATTCTATATAAGAAGAGGATGGTTCTGGACATATTTCAGGTGTTAACGTGTTTTTAAATTCACATTCCCACTTCTCAATTACTTCATAATCCTTTTCACGAAGTCTGTCGGTCTTAGCAACCGTTGTTTCGTGTCGCTACTCCTTATTTGATAAGGGGAGTCATAAGTAGAACTGTTATGGTTCTACTTTTACGGCAGCCTGATAATAACAGTCATGCAATTCAAAAATTTGTTTAGTTTCAAGGCAAAACCCGTCAAATTTAATACCGACGGCTACCACCTCCTCTTGTTCGACTGTTGCAATTCGATGTTCATGTTCTTCCCAGAAAAATTACTGAATTTTACTTTGATTATTACACCATCTGTATCCGTTCTTTGGAATCATACCTAGCTTTTAAAAAATTTCGATGGAAAATTTTATTACAGACTCCAGGTAGTGTTAAGCTTCTGTAAAAGGATCAACGTTTTCATCTTTTATCATTAAATCCTTAAATTTCAAACACGCTCGGGTCAAAATATCTACGTCTGATATACATTATTCAACAATTTCTTTTTTAAAATCGAATACTTATTTTTGAGAAAATAAATCATACCACTTACCGAACGTTTTTCTTTCATCCTCTTTCATATTATCAGAGTCATAGTATTCATGTGGTAGAAGAGACCCTATGTAACTTTAGTTTTCTGTTGTATTAAATAAATGTGTGAAATAACCTTTCTAACCTAAAACATTTGCAACGATCACCCTGCTTTTGGTGTCATTGAGCGGTGTATTCAAATCCTCTTTTCGTTAGAGGAGGTAGCTGCCACCACCCCAGCTGGTGTTCTGCCGGGGAAACTGCCGCTCTTCGGAGGGTAGCTGTCGTAGCCCTAAAAGGTTTGGGATTGAGCTCTAACAGAAACACCGCTTAGTACAGATGATAATTTTAATATACCCACAAGGGAATAATTTCTTCACAAAAAGAAAAACAACAACAAAAATAAACAAAAATTCTAAAAAGTAAAAGTAATTTAACTGCTTCGGTCCGGGGACGTAGGCTGCAACCTCTGGCACCCTAAAGAAATTTAAGACTTTCTTACCCTTCTCCGGAACTCTTTTCTACAGGTTTCACCTTTCTTTTGGACTACTGTCATATATAAGGACACTTTCTACTAATGAAAACTAATTTACTTTATTTCAATGCAACACCTATTTTGTTGTCTCTTTGTGGGAGCAAATTAAAGTCTATTGAAGTTCCTAATATTTTATTAAGCACTAATACAAAACCAACACTAAGGACATATATTTTACTTGAACTCAAACATGTTCTCGGCCATCCTCCATGACAGTCAACCATACAACACTAATCGGGTTGCCAACTCTCTCCCACTTACTACTAAATGTCACTACCAACTATCAATATAAAACATTAACATGACAACATCAATTAAATTCAATACACTAAAACCTTAGTTTACGGAGTTAGGAGTATACGACTTTTCAATCTATCGCGCTACCGCGTACTATCCCGGTACTACTGCTCTTTCGACGACCGCTCGACTTCTCTCTGGTCTCTCGCATATATTCCACTCTAACCTTTTGCTGATTCAGCATTTTTACTCACTATGTATACCAGGTGTTACAACACGCATATGAGGAATGCAATTACATCCTATGAGAGATTAACAACTACTTTAAGGTTTTTAGCAGAATAGGCAGAATTTACAAAGATCTTGAATTCAGCACCATTATCTCAAAACAAGCACTAAGTCGTATTAGACACTGTTCTTAAAAAGGAATTTTTGAAGGTAAGTAAGACATATTTACAAAATAATCGAATTTTATAACTTGAAACATAAGATAATTAGTAGAAGTGGAAAACAAAAGTTATTCTATGTTTTAATTCATCAAAGTTAAGACGAATTTCCATCAAAAGTATTAAGATGATAGTGTTAGAAGCAGAATAATTCTGGTAGTCAGTGTCGGCTCTTATGTTGGATGGATCCTTTGTTGAAAGAAATTACCCCCACTGGGTGCTACCAGAAACGGTTGAGAAAAGCCTGTTGACTGTTTGTTTGTTTGGCTCTAGGAGAGGAGGTATTACTCGGTCCACAATTTATCACGTTGAAATGTTTGGTCAAAGTCTGCATTTCTGCCTCAAAAACTACATCATTGATTAATATTTGAACAATCATATTTTGTTTTTGTGTGAGACCTGGTAATGTATTGGCAATATACTTTCCAAACACAAGGAATGAGTCTTCTTGTCGAACATTTTTTAATCTTTTTCCAGCTAATTGCAACACTTCATTAGTTCTATCATTATTTTCGTGTTGCTTGCGTTTCTTTATACTGGACGACAGCGAAGTGGAAGAAGATGGACGGGTCTTGAAAACGTTGACAGCGAATGTTCTTCTCGTTCTTCCTGAGGTAGTTCATTCTGTCTTAAAAAAAAACACTTGATGTTAACAGAAAACAAGCGACATATTTTAAGGAAGACATATTTGTAAAAACAATTCTATTTTTTCTGTTTTTAATTCCCGACGACAGAAGAATAATGGATTGACATCGCCAGTGGATTCGAAAAAAATTGGCAATTCCCTCACTGTTTAGGTGCACTGGTTGGAAAACATAGAATGGTACCGCCTCCACAAAATGGCTCATATTAATATAATTATAAAAATAAAACACACAGCAATTTGCAAATGAAAATTGTAAGTTCGTTTACTGCGATGTGGGTACAAATGGCAGAATATCAGATGGAGGAATTATTGTTAACACAACTTTTTTTGAGACAGTGCAAGAATATCTCAAAATTATTTTTATACCACCCAAAAACGCTACAGAATGATATGATATCAGGCACATTCGTTACTTTTCCGTAAATAATTGACTTCAACATCAGTGTTTTCGACATTTAGGACCTTAGCAACGTAATAAACTCGATTTTTTATTTCAAACTCCACTAGAATGAAGTCTCCCCCTGGTGAATTTTCTAAGGACTGGAAAGATTCTTGGTTAATTATGTAATGTAATATTATCCTCGTGTTCGATATCCGATGTACCGTCGCTGGAGCAAACGCTGTAATCATCTTCAACATCTGTCGTTTCCTCTTGTAGAACTTTTCTTTTTATTGATTTTGTCTTCTTCATTTTCCTTGCTATATCGTTCTTCAATTTCTAGTTTTTCAGGTGTATCAGTGGCTATCATTAACTTGCCTTTACGTCTTGGCTTACTTCCTTTCCTAGGACTAGGTACCAGAAAACCACGAAATTGTTCTGGTAAGAAAAATTATTTCCTAACTGGAGTTGGAAACTGTGGTTCGGGAGGTTGATCAGTAGTTGATGTTGACTGCCCATCTTCGGTATTTATGACTGTATCATTCCCTTTATGATCAGTCAATTCTCTGTTGGTTACCTCAGATGGTAAGAAATCTATATCCGTAAACGTATTATCGTTATAAGAAAAAATACCTGTTTTCTTAAATGAATTGATGATATTAGATGGTGTTATAGCTTGATATGTGCTTCCCCAACACATGCAGCTATTTTATAGATTGTGATAGTTTTTCACTTTCACTTGATCGTTACTTACTGTAGATTTTCAATATACAAAATCTTGTGTTTAAAACTGAAGGAGTGTATCCAAAAATTTCAAAGTCGTTATCACTATCTGTCATTCATTTTTTTTCTCGTTTTCTCGCAATACAAAGCAAATGAAGAGCACAGGCTAATAACGATGAACTAGATACTGAAGATATTAGATAAGTACTAGGTACTACAAACAATTTTTCCAAAGGCTTTTATACAGGGTGTTCCAATTAAGAATATGCTGATATGCATTTAATGTACGGGCGGGCTCTTTGTAATGCTTCGGCAGCANAAATATTACATTTCGAGCAGCAACAATTTTACGGTTCTCTTCATCCCATAATTTATATCCTCCTGAACAGTATCCTACCATTACCATTTTTTTTCTTTTTGCATCAAGCTTGTGTCTTTGCTCCTTTGGTACATGATTATATGCAGTGCTACCGAAAACTCTTAAATGTGCCACATTTGGAATTTTTCCTTCCCATAGTTCACTAGGTGTCTTGGCCTTTGATACTGTGGGACTTCTGTTTGTCACATATGCTGAATAGTAAATAGCTTCACTCCAAAATTCTCTTGATAAATTGGAATCCAATAATATAATTCGAGCTTTATCCATTAAAGTCCTGTTCATTCGTTCAGCCACTCCGTTCATCTCTCGATTATATGCCACCGTATACTGTAATCTTATGCCTTTTTCTTTACAAAATTCTTGCATTTCTCTTGATACATATTCTCCCCCGTTATCGGTCCTTAACTTTAACAAATCCCTACTAAAATGTTTAGTAACATAATTATAGTAATGCTTGAATTGCTGAAACACATCAGACTTATTTTTAATTAAATAAACCATAACAAAATGGGTACAATCGTCAATGAATGTAAAGAAATAATTATAACCGTCCCAAGTAGTGGGACTAATAGGTCCACATACATCACTATGAACTAATTCTAATGGTTTTGTTGCTCTATACCCGGTTTGTTAAATGGTTTTCTCGTCATCTTACCTAGCAAACACGGTTCACACAAAACATTGTCTACATTAACTTTTTTAATATCTCCGATTCCATCTACTAGATTACTTTTTGCTAACTCGCAAATACTATTTAAACTCAAATGACCAAAACGTTTATGCCATAATTGTAACAGATCAGTTTTACTGTCAGAAATAGAATAATTACAGTTAATCTTTTCTACTTTCATATTTACTGAATATAATGAACCATTGCTGTTGCCAATCATTATTAAGTTATCGTTATTATATACTTTTACATAACCGTTATTGAAAACAACCTTTAGACCTACATTTTCCATCCTTGAAACAGATAAATTTTTTCTTAAATCGGGTACATAATAGACATTCTTTATAGTACTAAATTTTACTACCTTATTTACTACACAACTAACTTCCATATTTCCCACTCCAATGGCTTCTAGTACTGTTCCGTTTTTTGCTGCTGAAATTTTTCTCGGGATCCGTAACTCGGTGTATTCGCTGAACTGGTCCTTGTTGTTAATCAGATGATCTGAACAGCCTGAATCAATGCACCACTTCACATTTTCTTGCTCTTCACTTTGACATTCATTTACTTCACGTGTTGATTGACATACAAAAACTGATTTTTCCTCTCCATCTGCCACAAATGACTGATGACCTATGCCTTGATAAAATTGTTGTCCTCTTCCTCGTCCTCGATAATATTTTCTCTCATACCCTCTATTCTGAACTCCACCCGTTCCTGCACCTGAGTGCCTGATATACCTGTCAGTGTTCTGATTTGATGGATAAAATTTTCTTTGACGACACTGGAACTTTTTGTGGCCTGGCTTCCCACAAAAATAGCACAAAAATGTACAATCAACGTTTGTGCCGTCTACCTTTGATTTCTTTCGCTTTTCTTCACCTAGTAGTCTGTTTTTGACAATATCTAATTTCAAATTTGTTGAGAATAATATTGATATTTTCATATTTACTATTGTTATATCATATATGTATAGAAAAAAAGAAGATAGATGTTGCTAGGAAGTAATTGAAAATAAAATAAAAGAGAGTGACATATAAAAAATTATTGAACTGTTAAAAATATAGTTTTGTACTTTTAAAAAATAATAAAGGAGAGAGAAGGAAGTCCGAGTGATTATTTGTAATAGAAATTTAACATGATATTCATGCACGATGGGGCGCCGCCTCACTTTAGTGCTGCAGTAAGGGACCATTTAAACGAGGTATATCCTAATCGCTGGATAGGTCGCGGTGGACCTATTCATTGGCCTGCCCGAACTTCAGATATGAACCCACTTGACTTTTTCTTTTGGGGGCACTTGAAAAATCTTGTTTATTCCACACCTGTAACCACTAAAGAAGAATTAGAAGAAAGGATTTTTTATTGTGCAAATGAAATACGACAAAATCCTGAAATGTTATGGAGAGTGCAACAGTCTTCTGTTAAACGAGCTCGTATTTGTATAAGAGAAGGTGGAACTAATATTGAGAATTTATTATGAATTATATTAGTTACAAAATTTTGATTGTCATGCACTTTTCGTTTAGTTAGTTTAGTTAAGTCCAAATTCTCATAATTTGGAACACTGCTATTGCAAATTATTTGTCCTTTATTCTGATATGTAAAAGCCAACTACGATTAAACCTGTGTTTCTGTTAAATAAAATGTCTCAAATTAAACAGTACCGTTGTCTCTAAACTTGTTTTTCTACAAACGTCATTAAGGTATAATTTTAACGCATGCTGTCAGTCAATTTCATTTTATGATACTAGTGTTAAAAGTGAATTATTTTTAGCACTAGTGTTAAAAGTAAGTCATGTGATTTACCTTTAAGACCACTGTTATAAAATCACACTTTAGAAACTGTCAGTACACGTTAAAAATTATACAAAATTATATTTTATGGATATTCAACAAGTATACCTTTTTTACGTAAAATACCATAAATTTTTATAAAATGATGGAAAATTTGGGGTATAGTGGAACAAAAATTTTTTTTCTAGAAATTTTGGTGGGGGGTGCTTTGCCCCCGGGCCCCCATAATTATTATCGAGGATTTCATATTATCATCCAAAGCAGCTTCAAAAATTATAGATCCAGCCAAAAAATTTTCAAAATTTATTTTGAAAAATACAAAAGTTACAGCAAAAAAACCATTTTTAATTCTCAACTTCAAGAGCTAATAACTCTACAGGGTGAGCCCGGAGGAAAAAATTTTATATGAACTTGTGACATTATTTTCTCATTATCTATCCATATCCGAGAGATTGACCACCATTTCCGGGACACCCTGTATGTATTTGTGTGAGAGGGTTTTTGAATGCACAATTATACAAGATTTAATACACACCGTCTCAATATTATTTTGTGGTTTTAATAACCTTCAATGAACTCGGAACTCTCATGCATTTTTTCAAAGAGTTCCCAAGAGTTACCAAAGAGTTGCCAAAGATTTTTCAAAAGTTCGTAGTTCATAACTCAAGCGGATTTCTAGAGAAAGAATGTAAATAAAGCAAAAGAGAAGACACGCTGAAACCACAGAGAGAAAGTGTAAACAAGTCGCGGCAGGATCTGGCGGCTCTCAGCAAGTGCGAAGCGGGTACAAAGAAAAAGAGAAGAAGAGAAAGAGTCAGTCTTGAATGGACGCTCGTTCCAAACGGAACTCCCTCAACTGTTTTTTGTATTATGAAAATAAAACTTTTGTCTTTGGGCTAAAACACAACGTGACTTGACTTGTTTCAATTTTTGTTAGATGGGGCTGTTTCAGTAAAAGGAACAAAGTATTCATAGAGCTTTAAATATTGTTTACACAACATTTCCTTATTTTTTTTTAAATACGCTTTTATAATCAGGTGAACATAATATAGAGAATTTTCATGTCTTATCAAAACAGATTACCCTGTTTTATTTGTAACAATAGGTTTCCTATAGGAAGACTATCACGTATTGATAGAGATGAAGGTCTTGATTTTCGAGAGATTGCTATAACAAGGCGTGATGCAAGGGAATTACCTGCCTGTTCAATTTTCCAATGTAAATTCAAATGGATTTGCCGCGTGAGCTTCTGGTCGGGTTTGTACTCCATAGGTGGCGCTGCGATCACCCCCCAAATGTGCTTAGAAGTGTGTGAAAGCAAGAACAGTCGTTCTAAGAATTTAGACACGATCGTTACTCATGCTCGTAATTATAATACAAAGAAATCAACGTTATTTGTCCGTTTTGTGCACATCCACGTTTTGTCTTAAAAGTGCGAACCTATTAGTAGGCCACTTAGTTTTTTGTAAACAAAATATAATACCAGTTTGTAAATAAATCATTATACAGCAAATAGTGAATAAATTCGTCAAAAATATTAAATACAGTCCACACAAGTGACAACACCTGCTTCCTAACCCATTATGTACAAAGAGATTCCCGTACATAAGTTGGTTCTTCGAGATCGGATTTTGTAATTTCGACCTATGGACCTATGGTAAGAAGTAGTTGTTGTTATTAGCTGAAAAATCAGCAGAAAATCGTCGTACCTAGTCAAGAAAAAATCGCCGCAAGCAAGCCTAAGCCGTAAGTCGGTAATCATCAATCGTCCCGCATAGGCAACAGGTGGTTGCATGAGGAAATTTGAATAACGTACCAGAGATCGTCATCGAATAGAAACGTAGAAACTAGAAACCAAGGTCCGGGTCCCGTTGTATATGCAGCTTGGCAGCTCGTTCCTCAGGTGTTCCCGAGTCCTGAGCCCGAGGCGTTCCATTCCAGATAGGAAAAACATAAAAACAAGTAACAATAGACATTAAGAAACCGGTTTAAAGTAAACGTATTTCATTCGTTCTTTCGCATTTTATATATAAACAACTAGAAAGGCAGGCAAACTCCGCTGACGCGGAGTTTGACCTTTGTCTCGAGCCTTCGGCCCTCGAGCCGCGCTGCGCGCGGCCCGACCACCGCTCCACGGTGCTTTCCTCGCTGGTTAGTAGATATAATATTTTTTTAAACACCCTGTACTTTGATTTTTAAACGCCCTGTATATAAAAATATGAGGAGAATGTTTATCAAAAAAGAGTAGGCCCCGTTCGAGAAAAGAATAAGAAAAGTAGATAAACTAAGTACATTCTGGCTCAATTTGCATAAATTATGTATGAAAATGGATGTTCTAGTAGGATGTTAGAAAAATAGGTTTGTGGTTTGAGTTAGCCGAAAAGGATGATCCCTAACTCGTCTTCATTATTTGGTCCACTCTGTATAGGGTCCAGGTGTGCCGGCACGCCTTCGCCATTCCTAGCCGCGGGCGTATAATGACGTAGAAGTGCGTCTTGTGAATGGTATTCCTTTCACTTAGTCTGCGTTGTTCATTCTGGCTCATGTGTCTAAATTTGGGTTGAAAATGGATGCCCCGGCAGATGCGCGCGAGAGTGGTACTCTTGATTTCGAAGATGTACCATCTATTAAAAGGATATTTGTGGGATTTGAGAAAGTGGGGATATTATTATATATTATGGAGGCATTGTGCTATTTATTTTTAATTTTTGAAAAATGAATGAAAGACAAAGATGTGTTGCTGAGAAAACTTGGGAGGCCATTAGTTCCCACAAAATGTTAAGGTCCCTGTTAAAGATGCGACTACAAAATATTTATTATTTGGCCCACTCTGTATAGGGTTCAGGTGTGTCGGCACGCCTTCGCCATTCCTAGCCGCGAGCGTATAATGACGTAGAAGTGCGTGTTGTGAATAATANTTATCTCACAAACTTGCTCAAATAATCCGTCATGTCAATTTGGGGCCGTCAATTTGAGGCAGATTTCTTATGCTTATAACTTTGAAAGAGTGCTTTTAGAAACTTATGCTTTGGTGAGCTATCTAAATCCATTCTCACACATTCTTAAAATTAGTAAGTGGAGTATTCCAATGAAGAATATGCTGATATGCATTTAATGTACGGGCGGACTCTTTGTAATGCTTCGGCAGCAAGAATATTTTATCAGCATTCTTATCCTAATATTTAGAAGGATTCCGGATCGCAAAACTTTCGAATGTATTGAACAAAGATTAAGAGAAACTGGTAAAATACGATTACTATTATTAAACAAAATGGATATTAAATAAATTTTAATGTCTTTAGGTCAGTTTGCTCCTGTTACTACAAACAGGGGTGCCCCGCGAACAGCACGTACAGTTGAAGTAGAGGAAAATATACTGGACGAAATTGCTGCTCATCCAACAGTTAGCATTAGGTCATTATCTTCTTTTACCAATGTTCCAAAGACCACTGTTGCAAGAATCTTTAGAGAACAGTTTCTTCACCCTTACCATATCCAAAAAGTGCATGCTCTTAATCCTGATGATTTTTGTGCAAGAGTACTTACAGTTTTCTCAATGGTTTCTTCAGAGACATGAGCAAAATCCTAAACTTAAGAGATTAATTCTGTATACTGACGAAGCAAGTTTTGGGAGGAATGGAGTTATTAACTCCCATAATTTACATTATTGGTCTGATGAGAACCCACACGCTATTATTGAAACTAGCCACCAAAGACAATTTTATGTTAATGTTTGGAGTGGAATTATTGGTCCTTACTTATTGGGTCCATTTGTGTTACCCCCTAGACTGAATGGTCAACGTTACCTAGATTTCCTTGTGCATCAATTACCACAACTGTTAGAAGATGTTGATCTTGAAACCAGAAATGCACTGATATTCATGCACGATAGGGCGCCGCCCCACTTTAGTGCTGCGGTAAGGGACCATTTAAACGAGATATATCCTAATCGCTGGATAGGTCGCGGTGAACCTATTCATTGGTCTGCCCGAACTCCAGATATGAACCCACTTGACTTTTTCTTTTGGGGGCACTTGAAAAATCTTGTTTATTCCACACCTGTAACCACTAGAGAAGAATTAGAAGAAAGGATTTTTTATTGTGCACATGAAATACGACAAAATCCTGAAATGTTATGGAGAGTGCAACAGTCTTCTGTTAAACGAGCTCGTATTTGTATAAGAGAAGGTGGAACTAATATTGAGAATTTATTATGAATTATATTAGTTACAAAATTTTGATTATGAATCAATTAAACTGGCTTGGTTAATATAAAAAACAATCCAAGCCGGAGAACAGTATTCCAGTTTGGAACGGATAAACGCGTAAAATAATGAAAACAAAACAACATTATCTCTGAATTCACGACCTTGTCTAACCACAAAGCCCAGCATACTAAGTGTTGAGGACACCAGATATTGAATATGATTTGAAAACGTAAAGTTACTATCGAAATAGATTCCCAAATCCTTTATGGCATCTGTGCGCTCTAAGACGTCCGAGTTAATTTTGTAATCGAATATAATGGGCTTAAGTTTACGTGAAAAGGAAACAACTTTACACTTAGAGATATTTAAATGCAAATTATTTGAATCGCACCAAAGGACTATTTTGTCCAATTGACTCTGAAGGTGAAGACAGTCATCATCAGTTAAGATAGAGGAGAAGATTTTTAAGTCGTCGGCATAAACTAGTTTGCGAGTCAATGTAAGTCGTAATATCATTAACAAAGATGGAAAACAGGAGGGGACCTAGATTGGAACCCTGAGGTACTCCAGGGGTAATAGAATACTGACTAGACTTAAAACCGTTGTAAGTGACATACTGAAGACGATTTGACAAATATGAGCTAAACAGTTGTAAAAAGTTGCCACAAAGCCCGTATACTTCGAGTTTATGGAGGAGTATGCAGTGATCAATACGATCGAAGGCCTTCGAGAAATCGGTGTATATGACGTCCACCTGCCCACGCTGATCAATAACATTACATATGATCTGTGTGAAACACATCAGATTTGTGGTAGCTCTTTGTTCTATAAAACTATGTTGTTCAAGAGATATGATACCCCTGAAAAGTGGAAACATACGATTATACAACGACATCTCGAAGACCTTCGCAAAATTGCATAACAAAGTAATGGGCCTATAGTTATTAATGTACGAAGTATACCTTTTTTACGTAAAATACCATAAATTTTTATAATATGATGGAAAATTTGGGGTATAGTGGAACA
>NW_019418538.1:0-13444 GCF_000390285.2 Anoplophora glabripennis | reverse complement strand
ATTGTAAAAAAGAGTTTTATATGTGTAATATATTTGTAAATTCGTATTAAAAGCTATATTTTTCATTTCATAGTAATATCAAAATAAGTAACAAAAGTGAAACACACCCTGAGTAAGAAACTGAGCTAGATATTTATATTAAGACTAGATCTTAATTGGCGCTTGGGCAAAATTCAAATTCAAAATTAAAATTTAAATTAACAAAAAATAAAAACATTTAACGTACAAACAAAAAACTATAACAATATGTATATTGTATATATGTTTAATACTTAGTATTAAAGTAGGAATTATTTAAGACAAATATATTATAATCAAACTTATGTTTTTTTGAAAGAAAATTGTAACAGGTCACAGAATGGCGTAGGTGGGAAGTAGCACGATAGATGGAGCTACTTACGCTCTGTGTATACACATTTCCTTGTGAGTAACGACACTAAAGCAGCTGGATCGTTCTAACGACATAATGATAAGGACCATCAATAAGTCCTAAACCGACCTACCAGACATACGTCTGGTTGGTTAAACTTACGGACGATCCTAGCTGTTGGTACTAGGTGTTGTGAGTTCGAAACAAAATATTTTTCATTATTGAGAAAGATTTATATCCGAATATATGCTTAAAATAAATATATACAATTATTTGACCAAAACTATTCAATTTTTATTAAATATACGATACATTAATAATACAATAGAAAACATGTTTCTACAGGGTGTCTCATAATTAGCTGCCAACCCTGAACAGGCCGATTCTATGATCAAAACTAAGTAACAAAGTTCATATGAACATGTGTCCGGAAATGCTTCCTAAGGGCACAGGGACCCATTGAAGAGGGAGGAATGGAAATAATTTTGCAATATCTCTCAATCGCGTTGTGATAAATGAATGAAATTTGGTATACACAGCTAAATTTTGATGAGCAATTTGATGGACTAATCCATTTATTTCCACAAGGTCCATTGGGGTGGGTACGGGGGGGCCCTTGGTACTTTGCGTGTGTAACTTTTTCATCTTTGACTTTTTAACAAATTGGACAGCAAATTCCGTTTTCCCGAACTGTTTTACGTTAAAAAGGTACTCTTGTTTCAAATCGTTATCTTTAACGGTTTCTGAGAAAATCGCTCTTGAATTAATCCCACTTTGGTCAATTTCATAGTAATTTAAACAAAAAATAATAATAATAATTTTCCTTTCCTCTCTTTTCCATTTAAAGGATTAATTTTTATTTAATTTAATTTTTTATTATTATTTTTTTATTAAAATTAGATTAAATTTAAACAAAAAAATTTTTTTTGTTTAAATTACTATGAAATTGACCAAAGTGGGATTAATTCAAGAGCGATTTTCTCAGAAACCGTTAAAGATAACGATTTGAAACAAGAGTACCTTTTTAACGTAAAACAGTTCGGGAAAACGGAATTTGCTGTCCAATTTGTTAAAAAGTCAAAGATGAAAAAGTTACACACGCAAAGTACCAAGGGCCCCCCCGTACCCACCCCAATGGACCTTGTGGAAATAAATGGATTAGTCCATCAAATTGCTCATCAAAATTTAGCTGTGTATACCAAATTTCATTCATTTATCACAACGCGATTGAGAGATATTGCAAAAAAATTATTTCCATTCCTCCCTCTTCCATGTTCATATGAACTTTGTTACTTAGTTTTGATCATAGAATCGGCCTGTTCAGGGTTGGCAGCTAATTATGAGACACCCTGTATAAAATCGATGTAGATCATAAAATTAAGAACAGAATTCGTTTAACCGTAAGTATTAAATATTTATTTTAAATGCTGCCTATTTTTTAAAGTAAGAAATTATATTTCTGGTTAGAAATTTAAAGTACTTAAATAAATAAATAATTTTCTTGAAAGAAGAATATTTTCTTGCGTATATATGTATAAACATGGAATACCTTAAAATCAAATGTACATTTGAAGCAAGAATTTTTTTTGTCAGTGGTGAAAAAAAAAATCTAGGATTAAGAGATTGTTATGTTTTGATAGCCAACTTTTATTTTTTTTATGAGCGCCTGACTAGATTTTTGCATCTTTGGATGTATCATACTTGAACAGTGGATTTTATTAAGGACCAAAACACGTCAAATTACCTTAAAATGAAATGTACCTACTCTTGAAGCAAGAATTTTTTTTTCCTGTACTAACTGTTTTCGACTAACAGATCAAAGTTTTTAAATAAGATTTTTTAAAGTTAAGAAATTAATTTGTCATACTTATCTTACAAAATACGAAAGTTAGGTAGGTATCTGAGTATACCCGTTTCTGTTTTTTAATTAAAAAAAATGATAAATTTCGTCATTATTAGAAGACATACTACAACTATGTTATCTGCACCTCTTATCGATTTTGACTGTCCATCTACAAAAAAAAACTTTGGTAAAATTAAAGTATTACAAATTTTCGACATTCTCAAATATGTTATTGATTTTCGGAGACATAAACCAAACTTGGGTTATTCTTTTAATGGAACATACTGTATATTAGATATTTTTTTGGAATTTCGTCTTTTTCAAATTAAAATATAATATTTATAGCTGCTTTGAGTTTGCAAATTTTGGTTTATTTACTGAATCTATGCAATGGATACAGTCAAAATTGTCGCGAATGTCGCTCACTAGAGAGATTATAATAATGAAGCGTTTTGGAGGTTGCAAAAGCGACAAAATAATTGAAGGATATGTTGAAGATGCTCTTCAACAGAAAATCAGTATTGGGTTGAAAATTTTGAACAACAACAACGCTAACGCCGTCTCTACCACTGTTTGTTTTACAATTTACTGTATCATATTCTTACTCTCCGATAGATAAAGTGTCGACATCAACTCTCGCAATAAATGTCGCAAGTCCCATCCGCGGAGCACGCGATTTAACGAGCAAAATAGCGAAAATGGAGCGGTTAGGTTAGTAATTAGCCAAGCCTTACCCCACCGAGCATACCTAGGCTACTATCCACTACCGAATAAACAGCGTTAATCCGGCTTCCGACTAGGTGGAAGCTTTCAGGCGACCAGACGTGTGCGGCTTAACGTAAACGTAGTCTCGCAAACAACCGGTAAACAAGATCAAGGATGTGAATTCGCCAGCTGAAGCGAGATAACAATGTGGGGGACGCGACGTGCGTGTTTGTACGACCTGTTATGACTCTATTGCAGGAGATAACGTGGCCCTGTGCATCCTGCAAATCATGATTTATAATGGAAGCGGCAGGGAGGCGGCGACCTCGTCCGCCGACTAGGTCAGTGGTACGTCGATATTTCGCGAATGTCTACGGGCGCTGGCCGACATTACTTGCGGTATTAGTGCAAATACCGTTTTAGGCGACTGTCTCGGGCTATTTATATTTTAGGTGCAACGCATACATCTTTTCTGTTTTCATAGAATATTACTACATTACTAAAGGTAAAAAGCACGACATATATGAAACTACAAATAAAGTAATATAAACACAGTAAAAATTTGAGCATGGGCGTAGCTAAGGGGAAGCAGGGATGTGCACGGCCACCCCAGAAAGCCCGGAAAGAAAAAAATATCTAATATTATCGTCTATCATATTGGCATATCGGTAAGTCGCTGACTTTTTTTAGAATGAAATCAAAACGTGTTCAGATTTTTGAAATTTTATTCGGCAAGTTGCTGATTGTGAAAGATTTTTTCTAGAGGCTCCATAGAGCTTGCAGCCGTGGGCCCACCCTAAACAAAAATTCTAGCTACGCCCATCAATTTGAGTTTACTTACAAGATCACATCTCCAAAAGTATGTTTGGTTATGCTCAAAAATTTCTTTACTTAATACTGCTCTATTAAAAATAAATTGTAGTAAAATATTATTTTGCCTAATATTGTGTGTGTTGTGTGTTTTGTTTTGTTTTGTTTGTGTATTTTTTATTTTGGTTAACTGCAAATTGTTCAATAAAAATCTTTTTTTTATGGCAAATTTCTTTCTTTTGACTTTGAGAAAATGAGTGTAACGTTAGATGTTGGGATAGTGTATATGTTTATAGGAGTGGTACAAACATTCAAATTCAAATGTTCAGTCGCCACCGCTGGGCGAAGGGTTGGTTTGATCGGAGTGATTTTGTTGTCGTTGTAACGAGCGTTCAAATAAAAACGTGGTCGAAGTTGGCTCTGACACATTGTACGTAGGGAGTAGCTTATAGCGACCAACTTAACCTCATTTCTCAACGAGCTGTATAGCAGCTGTCAGTTTCAATAACGTTAATGACTATATAACTTTATTTTAAAGAATAATCGTGATAACAATAACAAACAATTAAAGGAGCTGCGGAAAGTGTCCCCCTCCTTGTTATAACAATAAATTAAAGCAGCTGCTGAAAGTGTCCCCCTCCTTGTTCCAAGCACTTTTCACACCTGTTCCTCAAAGAATTAAAGACATTTTCTAAGATGCTCGGGGTATTGTTAATTTCACGAATCTTGTCTATAAGTCGAGCCTGCAGATGGTTTAAATCAGGAATAGGCAGTTCAAAAATAGTGTTTTTAAGGTAAGGCCACAAAAAGAAATCACACGGCGTAATATCACATGACCTCGGTGGAAATTCATGTTCAGCATTGAGACTTATTAGTCGATTTTGGAAAACTTCCCTCAACATATTCATCGTCTCGCCTGCCGTATGTGCCCTTGCGCCATCTTGTTGAAAGTAAAAGTTTGTAATTTCGTTTTCTTCCAGCTGGTTAACAAAAGGAGCGATAATTTCTTCTCTATACCTTTGCGCAGTAAGAGTACCATTAAAAAAAATAGGTCCATAAATCCTCCTTCGATTGAGAGCACACCAAACTCCAATTTTTTGAGCGTGTAGAGGGCCCTCGACAAAAAAGTTATCTGGTTTTTCAGAAGACCACATTCTCATATTCTGTGAGTTTACGTAACCACTTAAATGAAACCAGGCTTCATCAGAAAAAAAGGTGATATTATGAAGTTCACCGTAGTTGTTTAAAAACCATTCACAAAATACAGCCCGTCGCGGAAAATCAACTTCATGAAGTTCTTGCTGACAAGTTAAACGATAGGAGAACAAACGCAAATCTTTTTTTAACACTGTGTGGCAGGTACCGACTGATACTCCCACCATTTGTGATAAAACACGTACAGAAGTTCTTGGCGCATTTTCCATTATTTGTTGGACATTTTCTTTTAATTCTTCAGTCCGCTTTTTAGGTCGGCCGCTTCCTTCTTTTCTTGTTACACTGCCCGTTTCACGAAAAACATTAACACAACGCTGAACTGCACTTTGAAAAATTTTGTACTCAACAACGCCGGGAAATTGATTTTGAAATTCTATGAAACATTCCTCAATAGAATACTTCCATATTCCATCAATCTTGCGTCCATTTCTAAAGTAGGACTCTATGATAAACACTTTTTGTTCTTGAGAAAACACCATTTTAAACGCTTTTTAAAACGAAAATATTCAAATTGATAGCGGCGATATAGCGCTTTGACAGATGACGTTTAAGTTCATTTGCTATACGCTACGCCCTACGTCCAAATTTTCAGAACCAACTTGACCACGTTTTTATTTGAACGCTCCTTATAAGTTGGACCTTTCAGCGTCGAATAGAACTGGTGGGCTCTACACGATTACGGGGTGACAAAAGAGAGAGAAATGTTGAATCTATAGATTTTGGCTACTTTTATAAGACTGTCGATGTTTAAGTGTACTATAATTGGAGCGTGAAAACTTTTCCAATACACAAGGCGGTTTTAATTTTTCGAAATAAAAGGAGACCTTTAATTTTCGGAAAAATTGACATAAGCCTATATATTTCTTTTAACTCTACACTAAATATTGTAAAATGGCTTAAATATTTTACAAGGACTTTTTAAATAGATAAATAAATTTTTGAGACAGTGGTAAATACACAATTAAACTTTTAGTCATCATTAGATTTTAAAGAATTTTAATAGAACTATTGTCTGCCTTCACAAGCATCAAAAACCTGTTTCAATCTCATACTGGTAGCGAGCACAATAGATACCAAATATTTAAAATTACAATACGCAACTTAATACACGATATCTATGTGTAAATATCCTTCAGCAGCGCCAAAATAGTCAAATCTTCAGTAGCGCCATTAAAAACGTATTCTGAGATATGAAACCGCTACCTGTGCCAACCCCCCTGCATTATTGATGAAATTCGGGGTACGTGTACTTGTATACTAATGAGTTTTATCGGGAAATGCCTCAGCGAGGATAATCCCTTTTCGATGGGGATCGAGAGACGGGCGTTAGTGTTATCAAAACTTTATAAATTATAATTAAAAGTTTCACAAGAAAGCCGGAGGAAACTTACTGAAAAGGATTTTGGCGAGTTTAAGCGTTGACGCGCCTTTTGTGTAGACATCACTTGTTTTCCCAAATGTTCCATCGGGACAATTAGGAGGGACGGGCAACAAAAGATGTAGAAGAATCACCACTTGGAAACTGACATGGCAAATAATTAATTCTTCATCTTTACGAGAAAAATTGCCAATAGGCATTTCCTGATGTTTTTGATTAATACACATTTTTAAACCTTCCTACAGTGTTTTTCTATTACAAATGGAAACAGAACGTAATTTCCTTCATCAAGGAGATAGACTAGTGGTGATTTTAAACTAACGCACCATTTTTTTAGTATAAAAAGCTATAAAATTCTATTGCGTACTGATAGACATGGAACCTGCTGTCAAATAGGTAATAATAACTTCCTGTGAATGATATTGTCACTGATTTTATAAGTTATTGTTACTGTTATGCGTTTATATTTATTTGTATAGTAATGCAATAATTAAACAAATAAAATATACTATAATGCCAATTAGTGTACAAAATAATAGTTATTTGTTCTACTAGACAGTAAAGTACAAGAATTAATGTCGCGGATGGTATTTAAATTTATTATTAATTATTAAAGCAGCCAATCTTTCCAATAAATCAAAAGCGATACTGTAAATATCAGTAAACAAATATTAGTAGTTTGTAGCATTACAGTTAATAATTTCAAAACCAATTATTAAATCATTCGATATGGAACTATTATTTATATATCTCCGTTATAAAAGATTATATTAATTAATTTCTTAAACGATTGTTCCGCCAAACGCCTATTTTATAGAGCCTCAATTAAGGTGAAACCGTATAACATAATGCAGGTGTGTAAAATAATAATTTAGTGACGCGGGGCTAGTAAATCAAAATATTGCAACTCTACCTTTTACCGGTTACGTATATAATTTATCCTACAGCGGCCCAAATGGAAAGACAAAACGGGCGTTTCCATTTTATTGGGAATTGCAGCGTGACGATCTAATTCGACGCTTTTGCAAACTTTGCAACGCCAACTGCTATTCCGTAATTAAATTATAATTGATCGTTTTAATCAGTTGTGATTTTATTTCATAATTTCGTTACAGGGGAATTGGCAAATGTTTCACGTTGTTTGCTCTGCGTTCGGATGAGCTCGGAATACTAGTACCAATGCAGCTTTTTCCGTTAATAGTTTAAAAGCGACTTATTAGGATGCCATTAAATATGACTCAGGGCCTCACATCTGTACCAATGATATAAATAAATTTTAAACATCATTGCGTGAAATCCTACATCACTGTGACGAGAATAGCGCATAAATGTAAAAACTTCCGTTCCTCAGGACACTTGGCAACAGCGCAATATTTAACCTTTGTTTATTATTAAGGACCTGCGTAAGTCATTCATTTCTTTCACATTACAGTGGCCAAGATGGAGTCACTAAGATGCAATATGACACAATTATTCACTCTAATCAATTTATCTACCTTGTATAGTTGTTACGATCTCAATTGGAACCGCATAAAATCATTTAACTCATAAATTCCACAGAATCCATAGACGTCCAGAAAAATTAAGCCCTGTCTCGTCTAGATACTTATACTATATTCCGAACTATATTACCATATAATTACCATACGATTGTCAAGTTTTTTATGTTTAAAATCGCATTGTAATAGAGCATGTCGTAAAATATATTAATACGTTGACTTTGTACGTGTAAATCTTTGTTTTTAAACTCTGAGTTTGTTTCGATGCTTTCGACAAAAACCGGTTCCACTCTTTGGGGATTTTCCCGAGTTATTTCTTTATCCTCCGCTTCAAAGAGTCTCCAGAGAGCCACGCTAAATTACTAGATAATTACATATAACATTTATTTTAATAACTGTTACCCTTTATTGNGAACGAAATTCAGTCTATATTCCGGTAGAACGCCATCGCTATTTCGATAAGCTTTTACGACGGGACTTTGCGCAACTTTTGGAGAGGCCAAACACTATTTAAACGTAAACACTCTTAGTTCGCTCCGTAGTTTCGGTTCAATTAGCTCTCTTTAGCACTACAATAATTATAATGAGCCGATTTTTTAACGTAAACGTAACGTTTTCCTGAAAATTCGGGGAAAAGCCGGTGAAAACTCATTTCTCCTATGGAGGGTACTTCAAAGTGGCGAGTTTTAATTCTACATGTTCGAGTACGGACTTGCCCTACACATGCGCTACACTTCACACGCATGGTAATTGCTTTGTAGTTTGCAGTTTACATTATACGCTGTTCAACAGGGATGCAAAAAACTGTTACAGCGTATTTTAATCGCTGCTCCCATCAAAGCCGCTATTACGCTCGGCTGAAATATTGTTTCGTGTGGAATCGGAAGTTCTAAGTCGCTTTTTTATCTTCAACGCTTTTTTTAAAAGCTTTTATGGAAGATTGCGGTTTTTTAAATATTGTTAACACTTGCACGAAAAACTACACTGAAAGAAATGTGTTGTGTAATATTTCTAGACCGATCGAATTAACTCATTTAGAGGGGAAAAAAAAGAAAATAACCTGGACTTTTATAAGTGGAAATGGTAAAAGGGGCTTATAATAAACGAAAAAAAATATATAATAAATGCGTGAGCAGGGGCGGCGGAGGGTTGATTTGGAGGGTTGAAAAGTTATGAAAAATTGTATCATTGGGATTTCTGGCGAAAGTTGACGTCAAACTTTTTAATATAACCTCAAAATTTCCGAGAAAAATGCGAAAAACAAGTTTTTTAGGATTTTTCGTTTTTTATTTCTCATTTCCGCAAAAATAATTTAATTTTGACGAAATTTGGTGAAAGTATACTTTTCCGTGTCTTAAATAACCACACAATTTTTTAGATAAAAAAATTAAGAAGTTTCCGAGATATTCATTTTTTCCGGTCTAAAACACTTTTCCTTCAAAGAAAAATTCTACTTAGAAAAATCATCGTACAGAGTTCTGCCGGTGATAATTTTTTTCGTTTTAATATATACTTTTTGGTGAAATAAAAAAATCTGTAATCACAGTTCAAAAACATGCCATGCTCAAAAATGCAAAAATATAAAAAATTACTTGCAGCAATGAATTTTTCAGTAATTGTTGATAGTTTGTTTAAATTTAAAAAAAATAAAAACTGATTACACCATTCAATTGTACGGAAAAAATACAAAAAAAAACTTCATATTTGTACGGTATTGTTATAAACATAAGTCGAATAGTGAATAAATAAAATAAATAATTTTTTTTTCGTTGGATCGATTAGTAAGTATACTTTTTTTAAATTTTGATGAATTCATAGATATATAGTGTGTCCAAGATAAGGATGGGATAACATTAGGATCTAGGAAACGGTAAGAGATACGGGGTGGCTTAGATTAGAAAAAAATTGTGCTTTTTTTATACCTAACAATATGCCGTTTAGAAAGTTTTAAAATTCTCGGTAGTTCCGGAGATATCCGGAAAAACCCGAAATATTGCAAGATTGTTTAATTTTTTTCTGGCTTTATTTGAAAACGAATTTTAAAATAAATTACATATTTACAATGCCACTCATTTCGCTCTATACAATGGCGTCGACATTTTTGCAATCCGACGTTTCGTCTTCGAGAGGCCATCATCAGGTTAATTTTTTAAATACGTTGCTATTTTTATGACAACATTTAAAGTCATTTTTAATTCCGAACTAGAGGATATTACTATTGTAATCGCTTAAAAAGTTTTTAGCTTGTTTTAGCTATCATTTAAAATTTTTCCTGAGTACGACTCTGAACGCTTTCAAAATAGCTATTGAATGAAGTCATAAAAGTATAAAAGTCAATGCCGCACAAAATATTCAACAATATTTTTACTACTATTAGCAATACTAAAAATAAAATAATAATAAAATATTTCATAAATTCGTATTATTTTTTTATTAGGTACAACTTTTTAAATTGATTAAAAAAAATTGTTGAATATTTTGTGCTGTATTGACTTTTATTCTCTCCTCCAATAGATACAGGTATTTTGAAAGCGTTCAGAGCCGTACTCAGGAAAAATTTTAAATAATAGCTAAAAACCTTTTCAAGCGATTACAATAGTAATGTCACCTAATTCAAAATTTAAAATAATATGACTAGATTTTGTCATAAAAATGGCAGCGACATATTTAAAAAAATTAATCTAATGATGGCCCTTTGAAGACGAAACGTCGGATTGCAAAAATGTTGACGCTATTAGATAGAGCGAAAAAAGTGGTAATGTAAATGTGCAATTTATTTAACATTCGTTTTCAAATAAAGCCAGTAAAAAAATTAAAACGATTTTGCAAAATTTCAGGTTTTCGGATTTCGCGTCACCAATAAACTTTGCAGTTAATACTATTTCTGAAATCCAAAATCATCAGAGATAATTTATCATTTGTGCATTTGTTATTCGACTAGATGTTTATAGCAATACTGTACAAAATTAAAGTTTTGGGTCAAACAATGAAACAGTTTTTTTTTTTTATTTTTTACCATAGAATTGAATGGTGTTATCAATTTTTGAATGTTTTTTAATTTATACAAATTATCAACAATAACTGAAAAATTCATTGCTGTAGTTATTTTTTATTTTTTTGCATTTTTGAGCATGTTTTTGAACTGTGATTACAGATTTTTTTATTTCACCAAAAAGTATATGTTAAAACGAAAAAAATGATTACCGGCAGAACTCTGTACTATGATTTTTCTAAGTAGAATTTTTCTTTGAAAAAAGTGTTTCAGGCCGAAAAAAATGAATATCTCGGAAACTTCTTGATTTTTTTATCTAAAAAAATTTGTGGTTATTTAAGACACAGAAAGGTATATTTCCACCAAGTTTTGTTAACATTAAATTATTTTTGCAGAAATGAGAAATAAAAAACGAAAAATCAGAAAAAAAAACTGTTTTTCGCATTTTTCTCGGAAATTTTGAGGTTATGTTAAAAAGTGACCACTACCATTATTATTAATAAAATACCATTTTTCTCCAGAAGTAAGCTCCAATCAAAACATGATAAGATATATCTTAAGTCACGTGGTGAACAAGAACTACAAAATATAGCCACGAAATTAAATATATTAGAGGGGATGCTTTTAAAATAATTGAATAGTATTGCTTATTCGCACGCTCCTCCTATAGTGATAAAATTTTAGTTTACAATAGAATGCCTTCTAATACGCAATTAAAGATATACAAAAAACAAATTAAACTTCGACACCCTGTATTTTGGAAAGGAGACATTTTTGGACTTACAGCAATATACATTTTTTTAATAAAATAATTTGAAGCATCACCCCCTGAGATATTTTTAGAAACACCCTTTAAGTAGTTTTTTAAGTTTTGTTGGCGTAAAAGCAAAACGCATTTACGCGAATACACCTCGTTTCACAGAAACCTGCCGAATCCAATTTACACTATCTAATAAATCCGCTGAACAAATTTCCATCAAAAAAGCGAAAACGTCCGGCGCTGTCCGGCTGAAAATCGTCACCGGCATCATGTCGAACACACGATCCTCATTTTTATAACGGCCCTCCTGTCAGCGGGCGCGGAAAGAGAAGAGCGACATGATCGAGAGCGTATTCTTTTCAAGTGACGCCATTGTTTCAGGAAATGCAATGATATTTGTCGGCGCAAATGAAATTAATGAGGTCCTGCAGGACAATGGACGAAGGCAGATGGTTTGTTGTACGTGTGTGCGCGGACGATGCGGACGGTAAACGAGTCCGGAATCGAACGGGAGCGAGGGGTTGGGGAGGGGAGGAGGGGACAGTTCGCGCCTTCTGTTCGTGACGTATTATTCCAGAGGACTCGGTGACACTTTATTGCAGAATATACTCGAGTTTAATACAAATTAAGATCGATTCACAAAGCGAATTGATAGCAATGCTCTTCAGTGATTTTGCAACAAATCAATACCACCACGGAGTGTGTCAATTTGAGTAACTTTTTATCTTATATAAGGGAGAATCGTTCGATACTGAATGTCTATTCACAGATCAAGAAATAGAACACAAAATTGTTTCTGTGAGTAATTGATGACATAAAAAGAAATACCGATGGTTAAATAAATTGAAAGGTGCATATTCAACTTTTGGTTTAGGTTAAAGGATTCCCATGTCAGAAAAACTTTGAAACTGGAGATTAAGTTCTTTGGCCGGTATTTATACTTGTTATGTGTGTTGGTCTGTGTTACTCAGGACTTTGGTTTGAACTTATTGTTGTGCAAAACCATACTTATCGTATCAACTTCGACGTCATCTGTTACGTGGGTGTTGTATAATAATTAAAACGTAATATTGACAGTTGGTAGAAGGAAGCACAAAAACAAGCTCTAAGGTGGGGAATTCTGAAACGAAGCCTAAATAGTTGATGTGAGGACAATGTGGAGATGGGAGCAAGACGATCGGCGGGCTGTGTGGCAAAATAGTGAAAAATCAAAGTGTTTAACCCGTATTAATTAGCAGGTAATGTTCTCTAAGTACTTTGTTGTTAATTGTTCTATGTAATCTTATGATTGTGGTGGTTATAGATGTTCAATGATAATAATTCTTTGTATGTTTAGCTTCCATTGCTTTATGCTCAAGGGCATATATTTTTCTAAGGTAAAATTGTTACAATTATTATTAACGATTGCTCATCATTTATTACATGTTAAGATATATATATATATATGTATATATTGTCGTGACTGCCCAGATATTGTAATAACAACTCCTTTGTTTCACATTTAACTTGTTTTGTCATGATTACATTGTTCTAAAAACAATTAATAAAGCGTTTCTTGTGCTCACTTTATGTCATACTCCTATAAGAGCCTTGTTGAATTTACTAACATTTTCGCCCTTGAGCAACGAATCTGAAAAAAAAGAATAATTAAATACAAAAAAAGAATTGCTAAAACAGATCTTCCGAAATCTCCCGTATGCCTCCCGTATGGGACTCCAGTACCTTCCGGCCCTGCCGGCTAACTAACACAAAAAACCTCCTTAGTTTTACTTGGAAGTGTGTATGTCTAATTCGAGTGAGATGATATTTAGTGAGACACTAAATAAGTCGGGTGTTTGTTTATCATTAACAAAGGATCTTAATTTATGCCTT
>NW_019418537.1:0-13365 GCF_000390285.2 Anoplophora glabripennis | reverse complement strand
ACCATCTATTTGTTGATAAAAATCATTTTGATATTGAAAAAAATTGGTAGTTAAGGTAAGTTTAATACTAGTTAGAAATTCATTTAACGGGAGAACAGTATAATTTTGTAGGACATTCCATTTTTTAATTATTATTTTGATTACTAAATCTATGGGAATATTTGTGTATAACGACGTGACGGTATATAAACAATTTTTTTCAATATCAAAATGATTTTTATCAACAAATAGATGATTGTGCAATGGGAGCACCAATTTCATCAACAATAGCACAATTAACCATGGAATTTTTGGAGGAGGAAGTAATTAAAAATTTAAATTTTAATATATTATTTTTCAAAAGATATGTTGATGATTGCATTATCGCACTTCCTGAAGACAAAATTAATGATATTTTAAACACTTTTAATAGTTTTCATCCCAAATTACAATTTACCATTGAAATTGAAAATAATAATAAAATTAACTTTCTTGATCTAACTTTAATCCGTAAAAATAATAAAATTTTAACTAAATGGTATACTAAACCTACTTCATCTGGCAGATATCTAAATTTTGATTCCCACCATCCTATAACATATAAAAAAAGTGTTGTAATTGGTTTAACCAACAGAGCGTTATATTTAACTAGTCCTATTTACCGGCCTAAAATCATTAATAAAATAAAAAATATATTAAGAAATAACAATTATCCGTCTAATTTCACTAACAAAATTATTAAACAAAGAATATTTACATTTTATAATAAATCAAGAAAGAAAAATATTGTAAGTTCTGATCAAAATTCTACGGACATTCAGTATGTTGCACTACCATATATACAATGTTTATCTGAAAAAATTAAATTTATCTTATCCAGGTATAAAATTTCTGTTGCNAATTTTGGTTTTTCTTTTCTTTTATATTATACATGGAGTTGGTTGCTCTTAGGTATGTATTAACAAAAAAATTATTGTAAAAATTAAAATTTAATGCATGTTAAAATTGTAAATCATTAAGTTGTTTTATATTTTCAGGTTTTTAGTGTGACGTGTACAAAATAATGTGTTTTATTTGAAAAATAATCTTTGAAAAAGTTCCCGATCGGGAGCGAAACGTTAGAATTTAATAAAAAATTATTGCTGTGTGTTTTTTATCATTTTGACCAGCGGTCAAACTAGAACCTGATACCTAAGAATATATATATATATATCTGTCATTATCAATAACAAAGTTGTTTACCGTTAAGGTACAGTTTCCCATGTAGCTGTGGCTCAATGAATATGAAGAAACTAAACAAGTTTTCTATGAATTATTCAATATTTAGTGAGGTACATATTAGGGGACCTAAAAATAAAATTAAAAATTATGGGACAGAAACGAAATTATGTTAGCAAAATGACAATATAAAAATAAAAATAGAAAACAATTATTTCAATAAAAATGCTCGAAATGCAGCTCATTTTGACCAAGGAATAGGGTTGTTGACCAAATTTCAAATAGTAGATAATATAATTCTACCCGTACTAACTAGTGTATATACACAATTAGAGATTGAGAAATGCGTTAGGACAGTTTTAAAATAATTATTTAAAACTGATTTTTTTATAACATTTCAAAACGGCTGTGACGTTATAAGGGGCACCTTGTAGTGAAATTATATGTAAATGATTGCGTAAAGGAAAAAAATTGGAAGAAGACGCTCTGTCAACACCGACAGTAGTGTCAGTCTGTCAGTGACACTCGTATAAAATATTTTCAAGTCTATGAGTTATTTTCCTTAATCTTCAAATACCTTTATTAAGTAAAATTATTATTAAGTAATAATCATTTAATATTTTCCCTTATAATTAAAGCAGAATGTATGAATCGGGATTTGTGAAAGCTACTACGCAAATTTTACCGAAAATTGATATTTTTATAATCATGAATTGAATTTTTAAAATGAGACTAGCGTTTTAATATTGGCGAAATCAGAGGTATAAAAGCAGTCAGGTGAGGATCAACATATTTGAATGATTTTATTGTGTTTATTTATATAAAATACCTATTTATTTACGGAAATTTATAGTGCAGTTCGGGAGTCTTATGGAGATTGGCTATGTGGAATATAGAATATGGAACAAAACACCACTTAAATTTTGTTGAATCCATTACAATCAGGAAATTAATAATAACTATCACAAATACTCTTAATTGATAGACTGCTGTCACTAGTGTCACTTTTGTTTAAAAAAACAGGAAACAGGGCAGCAGGGTTTGATGGTCAATTTTGACATATTTTCTTCTTCTTACAATTATGCAATAGGATCGCTACTAGCTTCTTGTTCAACTGCCCCTTATGACGTCAGACTAGTTTTTAAGTAACGCAAAAATTCATAAATGATTTCTACTACTAATTTGTCATATATTTAAAATTTGACTATACAGGCAGGTTTTTTTATATAAAATCTTTGACTCAACACAATTTGTATATGGTTTGTTTTTATAGTGGACAATCCTATTGTAAACCCTTTCCAAATCAAGGGTTGCTTGAATTTCCTCGACGGCTGCATTAATTTTTTGAAGTAAATCGTCTCTTGTGTTACTGGGTTTGGCATACACCAGTTGCTTCATATGACTCCAGTAAAAAAATCAAGCGGGTTAAGGTCAGGGAACCTGAGTGGCCACATAATAGGTTCATTTTCCCAATCCAGCGTTCTGGAAAATGTAAGTCGAGCCACGCAGATACCTGCCTTCCATTACGAGTAGGTGCTCCATGTTGTTGATAGTACAATTAATTTCGCAAAGCTAAGGGAACGTCATCTAGTATGCCATCAACAATATTTTCTAAAAAATCCGTGTATCTCTCTGAATTCAAACGGTCTACAATAATTTGAGGAGGCAGAATGATTCCGTTGAAGATTTCTCCCCAGACATTTATGGAGAATCCTCTTTGAAACGCGGAGGGTCATATCACATGCGGATTTTCAATGGATCAAACATGCAAATTTTTTAATTTATTTATAGCATTTCTCGTAAATATAGTTTCATCGCTCCATAATATCTTTTGATGGAAATTTTCCATCTTCCAAATTACCTCTTATTCTGGTATTTCCAATTTTAACACTACCGGTCTCACATACTGTTTGGAAAACTCGTTGGAATAGGTGCTGTGAATGTTGTCTTCTGTTTGGAAACCTACGTAGATACTCTCGTGAGGCCACCAATCAATTTCCATGACACAAACCGTACACAAATATCATATCGGCATATTCGTTATTGGAAAATTTGATAATACTTAATCTTGTTGTTTTGTAAACTTAGTTTCTCGTAACTTCGAGTACCGTACTTAATTTTGACATGTACGCCTGTAAACAACTTTGTTTCTTATAATGACAGGTACCTACCAGATAACAACAAATAAAATTACATGCATTTTTCTACGAATTAATGCAAGCGATTATTTAGACCTAATTTACTCGAAAACGGTTCATTTTTGAGCTATGAAACAAGAGCCCATTTTTTGTTCAGAATCGATTGCAGATTCAGAAAAACGTAATCAAATTACATAAAACTAGGATATGCAAATGTTATGAAGACATAACCTTTAGGACAAGTTGGCCTAGGCCGCCCCTGGCGTCATATTGAAGTTAGCACCATGTAGTTTTAATGACCTTTAATAGATGTACATTTCACGCAAAAATTACTTACTGAAAGGTTTTTGAGTTATTGCGGAAAGTTGTTATTATTTTTTTCTAAACAACACCCTGTAACTTAGTGAGAGTGATCGCAGAAAAATATTTTATAAGAATTTTAACCTTATTTTGGTCTGGTCTACCCCCTGGTAAATTTTTGTACGCCGACACTGGGACACCCTGTATATATAAGTTGCGAAAACGTTAGACGACTGTCTAAGTTAAAGAAAAAAATCTTAAAGTATAGTCGGGTATGCAGTCAAAGCCAACTTGAAATGTACTTTTTTTTATTACACGAGCTTTCGGAACAAATTATTCCTGCCCCAGGAGAAACTACAACTCCCCATAGAGATAATGCTGTCAATCATAATTCAGTTTCATCTAATTTTTCATATTTTTCATTACCTTATACAGGGTGGTCCGAATTTTATAAACATAGGTCTGGAACGGCACCGTTTTAGAGATACAGGGTGTTGAAGTTGTCAAAAAAAAATGATTTTTTGTGTATATCTCCGGAATCTATTAACCGATCTCAATAAAATTTGGTACATATAATGTATGATAGTAGGCCTGAAATATGAGCTTTAAAGGTTCAACCAGTGCTGTACAACTGGACAGGGGTCACCCCCTTTTTACAAAAAAACCTACGCCACTGCATTTTTTACATGTCATTGTAACTGATTTATATTTTAATGCACAAAATACGTAAAAAAGGTGACTTTAATTTTTTCCCTAAGTTTCGCCGTTCTCAAGTTATTCATACCAAAACAATCCCCTTGTGGCAGTCACTTCTAACGATAATATTACAAGAATATTTGTTTATGTTTAAAAGTAAGTGCATATCAACAAAATTATTTACACTCCTTTCTACACCACCTGTGAGGTAGTGTGCGATATAAACAAAAAATCAATTTTTTTAAAACCTCAACACCCTGTATCTCTAAAACGGGGCCGTTCCAGACCTATGTTTATAAGGCAAACACATATTATTTTAAAGAGATCTATCTACCCCCAAAGTTTCCTGCATAAAATTCGGACTACCCTGTATAGAGTCTATAACTTGGAAATTAAAAAACATTTTCTCCGATATGAATAACATTCGACCAGCTTTTACGAACAAGTTAATCATTAAAAATATTTTTTCTAATCTTAAGGATGAAGTTCCTTTATTACATAAATCTAATGTAGTATATAGTATTCCTTGTAAAGATTGTCAGAAAGTGTATATTGGGCAAAAGGGTAGGAGGCTTAAAGACAGAATTGTTTCACAAAAGAGTGACATTAGGCTCAATAAGAATTCTTGTATGTTGTCAAATCATACAAATAGTTGTAAACATGATATGGATTTTAACGAAGTTAGTATTAAATTTTCAGAAAATAATGTTTTTAAAAGAAATATCCTTGAGAGCATTTTTCAATGTGAGAATAGTATGAATAGACGGTCTGACATTGATAACTTAAGTATCATGTTCACATATTTGTTAAGTATTAATAAAAATAATAATTTATCTATTAATGACGTTAGTGAATCTAGCTTATAATTATTTTTCAAAATTTAGCGCCTAATTCATTGTTTCCTTCTTTTTCCAAATTCCATAATTTGTTTGTTCCATGGTTGTCTCGATTGTTTTGCTCTGTGTGCCTCTATGTTCTGTTGATTTTTGGTTATGATTCTTCGGTTAAATTTTTTTAAGGTTAATAAATAGTATTAAAATGTGTTTTTTTCAAAATTTGTTTGTTTCAAACTTTTAAACAATTTTATTATAAATGTTTTAACAAAAGTTTCAAACAATGTTTTTAACAATATATTTTTACGTATTTTACGATTATGACTAGTATTTTAAAAGGACTCTGTTCTAAACTTGGCAAAAAAAATTTTTTTTCGTTTATAAGAATTAATAATAATTATTATAAATGGTATAAGAATATGATTTTTATGTTTTAGAGTAAGCTTGTGACGTTGTTTGTTTCCTTCCTTGTTCGTCACTATGACGCCGGAGCGGCGGCGGCGGTTACCTCGGGCGCCAGTTTTTGTTTAAAGTACAGTGAAGACACGGTATGTCCAGTGGGTCTAAAGAGAGTTAAACTTCACACAGGAATAAAAGGCACACAATTTACAAATATTTACATTTATTATGGGTTTAATCCTATATATAGTTCTACACTATTCTCTTAAAGCTACGGTTACACGGTGGCGGGTATCTATGTGGTTAGACGACAACCTGACAAAGCACACAGAATTAGCGGTACTAGCAAAACAAGCGTGAATGTGACGGTAAGCGGCGTGCAGATACGGGGGGGGCGGGGTGAGGAAGCAACAAAGCTAGCAAAAGCAAAAAGCTATATATACTATACTATAGGCTTGGCTACTATCTCTACGCAAGAAACAGAAATACAATCAAAGAATAGCAAGTTTCCTCGGCACTAGTATGCGGCTGGCAGGCTGAAACAGACAAACATGATTAGCGCCGACCTGCGTTTCAACTCATAGAGCGGATAGGAGGGGGAAGCAACACCCTATGACCTGAACGCGCAGCGGGGTCAAGTACACCGGATAATTGCAACAGTGCACCCAACCACGGAGTCGGACGGACGGATCTGAAAAAGAACAATATGATTAGTAATGATCTGCGTTTCGACTCATAGAGCGGAGAGGAAGGGGTAGCAACACCCTATGACCCGAACGCGTAGCGGAGTCAAGTACACCGGATAAATGCAACAGTGCACCCAACCACGGAGTCGTACAGACAGATCTGAAAAAGAAATATATGGTCAGGGCCAACCTGCGTTTCAACTCATAGAGCGGATAGGGGGGAGAAGCAACACCCTATGACCTGAACGCGTAGCGGGGTCAAGTACACCGGATAATTGCAACAGTGCACCCAACCACGGAGTCGGATGGACGGGTCTCTGAAAAGAAATATGATTAATGACGACCTGCGTTTCGACTCATAGAGCGGATAGGATAACTAGATAATTGCAACAGTGCACCCAACCACGGATATCTGGAAAGACAAAGTATGATTAGTACAAACGGACAGTAGCCAAGTCTTTACCTATATTCCCTAAACCTTTAACTTACTTCCTTTCCTCGATACGTCTGCACTGTAGTAGCGGTAGAACGGAACTAATTCTGCAATGTAATTATCTCGCCAGGTCCCCGATCAACTCGAAGACTTGCGCACTGAATATGCGCAGAACCTTACTTACTTCGGATTGGACGGCTTGTTGTGATGACAGGAGATGGACCCAACTGCTCACTGCTACGGCTCGATGTCGACTTCTCCAAAAGCAACTTGTTGGTAATGTTCGTACGGTGACTTCCGGCAGTTGCGCAGTTCTCTCAGGCTGGACTTAGCAGAATCTCACCAATTTCTATCGGTGACGTAGCTTGGGCTAGAGCGGCTCGACTGGTTACAACGGCGGCTGGTGAGGAACTGATTGGCGGCTGAGCAATTCTTCTAGGCTGGACATGTAAAATTTTACTTACTTCCTGCGGTGACGTCTCGGCTTGCTGGAGTTGTTGCCAGGCGGAACTGGTCGCTACGGCGGCGGCGGCTCGGTGTGGACTAAATCTCTGACGGCGGCTAATTTGTAGGTCCTGGTGACGCTTCGGCAGCGACAGTGTAGTTCTCCTAAGAAGGACTTGTAAAATTCTTACTCATGCGACGGTGACGTATCGCTGGCTGGACGGCAGGCTGGGCTCGGCACGACTGGTCCCTACGCTGGCTGGCGGAAGACTGTGGAGCGCGGTGCGAGTTAGCAGGCCATCGGCTTGGCGCTACGCGGTGACGGGTTAAATTCAGGCGGCGTTTGAAGTGCCAAAAGCAATACCGGTGCGGTAAACTATATTTATTAATATAATTAAATAAAAAGAGCACAAATGTGGAGTGTCGGAAAATCACTTCATTACAAGCTACAGTTATCAGTGTGTTAAAAAGTGTATTACTCACATATTTTGTCCATTTTGAGGTTATACTCTCGTACACTTATAATTCTTTAGTGTAATACATATTATTACTTAATATTACAAATAATCTTCAGTTTGCATATTCGTTTTCTTTTATGCTAAACCTGTAAATGTATGAGTTTAATATTTATATATGAATATTGATCCATTTTTAAAATAATTAATGAATAGTGAATGAGTGTTTTTTTTCAATTTTATTGGCTTAAAGTCTTAATTGCCCAGTTATTTTTGAGGAAGAGCAAGAACTCGATGAGATTTAAAAATTAACTATTTTCTAATAAATTTGTTTTTAAAAAATAAAATATATTTTCAATAAAACCTCTTTAGTCATTTATAATTTTCATTTTTCGAACCTCTTTTTACAAATATGAGCGAGTTTGATTTAAAATCGATAATTGTTAAATAAATTGTTTAAAATAGTCGGCCATATTGGATCAGCCATTTTAAATTTTAATTTTTTGACATCATATTCTTGTTTAGCGACCTTAAAAACCCCTATATTACAAATATAACCGAGTTTGATTTAAAATCAATAATTGTTATATAAATTGTTTAAAACAGTCGGCCATATTGGATCAGCCATTTTGAATTTTCATTTTCCGACATCATATTCTTGTTTAGCGACCTTAAAAACCCCTATATTACAAATATAACCGAGTTTGATTTAAAATTGATAATTGTTAAATACATTGTTTAAAATAGTCGGCCATATTGGCTCAGCCATTTTGAATTTTCATTTTCCGACTTCATATTCTTGTTTAGCGACATCGAAAACCCCTATATTGCCAATTTGAGAGAATTCGATTTAAAATTCATTGAATTATTTTAAATGTTCTTAAAAAACTATTTATTATGTTTAAACAATTAAAAAACAATTAGCGTACAAAAATAAGTTTATAACTTTTTCCTAATACTTATCTCCAAGTAATTTCCAAGGGTTTTAGGAAAATCCATGCTTCCCATAATTATTTCAAAATATTGCGTAATTTTAATCTACAGGGTGTCCCGAAATTTATGCAACAAAATTTGGTCATAGGTACTTAAGACAAATTTAGGAGACCCGTATTTTTTATTTTTGGCAAGTGGCCCCCTCTTTCGGAGTTATAGCCCCCTGAAGTCCGCCCCTAAGAATAATCTTTTTTTTATATCTCAGAACCCTGTTGTACGAGAATAACTAAATTTGGTACACAGGGGTTTTATGACATGTGGAATCTGATGGTGCTACGTTTTTTGGTGGGGAACACCCTTAAGACAATTTTTCGTGGCTCCCTTGTCTTTATATATACTATATTTTCATTGTCTTATACAAATTTATATGTATGACTGTATTCACATTTGTACCTTTGACTTGCCATAAATGTATATGCATATATGTAACATGGTCAAATAAACTTTCTTTCTTTCTTTCTTTCTTTCTTTCCAAAAAAATTTGGTCGCATATTTAAATTTTTTTTTAATTATCTGTCCACTAAGCAGCCATTAAAATTAGAAACTTTTTGTCGCTTTATACTTTTTTCGTAAAACGCAATGTTTTCGAGAAAAATGTCAAAATGTGATCTAATGCATATCGTGATTCGCCATTTTCCTCAAAAACATTGAGTTTTACGAAACAAATATCAAGAGACAAAAAAGTTTCTAAATTCAATGGCTTTCTAACTAACTAATAATTTTAAAAAAATCAAATTTGCGTCCAAATTTTTCTAGTTCCAAAGACAAGGGGGCCCACGAAAAAGTGTCTTAAGGGGGTTTCTCGCCAAAAAGCGTCACACATTCCACATGCCATAAAACCCCTGTGTACCAAATTTAGTGATGCTCGTAAAATATGGTTTTAATATATAAAAAAGACTTCTTAGGGGCAGATTCCGGGGGGCTGTAACTCCGAAAGAGGGGGCCAGTTGGCAAAAAGAAACAATACGGGTCCCCTAAATTTGTCTTAAGAACCTATGACCAAATTTTGTTGCATGAATTTCGGTACACCCTGTATATTGACTCCACTAAATATATAAAAAGCTCGCACCACCATGTAAGTTGCAGTGGTCAAATACATATACTTTTAATAATTTTAAATATTTTAATATTATGTAGTAAACTACTGTAAAAGTAATATTCAAGCAACGTTACAAACAAATGTAAATAATCACTCATTTTTTGAAAAAAAAAAACATCTATGGGAAAAATCATCAAATAGTAAATTTAATAATTAGAAAAAAAAGGAATGAAACGTAAGTACCTCCATAATAAAAATATATATATATAAATAGAAGTAAATAGGTTAATAAAAGCATAAAATAAAAAATTAAATAAATAAATAAACAAATGGTGACGCTGAAATGAATGAAAAAAATTAATGAGATACTGAAATGGATTTAAAATAGGTGTATATTAATAAAAATGTATCTTAGGTATCTTAATAAATCTTATGTAATTTAATAAAAATGTATAAAAACATTGATCATTGTAAATCTTGACCAGTATAATGATAATGATAAGTTTCAATATCACAGTATTATTTAGTATACACTAATTATTCAGTTAGGTACCTACTTTCTTCGATGCTCTCGATCCATATTGGAAAATGATGGGCGGATCTTTTCGCTTGACTCTACCTTGCTTCTCTTATGAACCTCCCTGTGCCGGTGGTACGCACAGCAAAGTCCCTAACGCGAAACGCGAGCGCGAATCTTCACCACATCACCAGTCCCCGGGAATTGGCCGCACGTAAGCCCGTTTTACGACGTGTCAGCGGAGCACGAAGCGATATACACGGTTGACCGTTGGTCGTCTTTTTCTAGCTTGGGCACAGTCGCTTCCTCGAGGGCGTCTTACTGTCGCACCCTGTCGTCAGAACGCTGGCTCTGTCTTGTTGCTTCTGTGGCTTAGGGTAGATGCTGGCGTCAGACCCAGTGCAAAGCCTAATGGTGTTTGCTCCTGTTTTTGCTTCTGTGGTGTCAAACGACCGTAAATCCTTGCAGGCGCTCGGCAACGGTCGAATAACTCCACCGGTGATTTTTCCCTCGTTGAGGCACGCGATTGCAACGGCGGTTTAAGTTTAAAGTCCGCAATAAAAATTACAGACTGTGAATTCTTTGTTTTAGATTCGTAATGAAAATTACGAATCTCGTAGATAGACCGTTAATTGCGAATTCTTATGTTGAGTCAATTACTGGCCGGTGCTCAGACAACTGACTCTTGGAGCACCCTGTATATACGCGGTAAGCGGTTGAATCTAAATCTAAATAATCGCGACCTGGGTGCGAGCAATTTAGAAAAGGAAGCTAATGCAAAGTAATTAGGATGCGCATGCAGCGAAATACATGCGAGAACCTCACGCGGTCAAGTCTCGATGTAAAAAGCTTTATTCACCTTTTTTCAGGGCGATGTTATAAGGTTTCGTGACGTTTGTAACGTCAATTGTAACGGTTTTTCTGAAATTGGCGGGAAGCGCTCCGTCGTCTGAGAAAGTGCCGTTGCCCAACTGAAAATAGGCGGACGTGCACTGAACGGTGTCGTCACGAAGCTCCTTGACCCAACTAAAATAAGGCGGACGTGCACTGAAAGTTGACGTCACAGCGTCCGAAAATTCGCGTCCGCGATAGTACCTACCTATATGAAACTTTCATAATATATAACACACACACGCACGCACGCACGCACGGACGCACGCACGCACGCACGCACCCACGCACGCACGCACAACAGATGAACAAGAAATAATTGTAGTAAAGAAATCTACGCATATAACAGTTAATTTTGAAAATACAAGATACCGAGATAAAGTTACTAATAATAATGGTGTACCATTAAAACTAGTTGTAAAAGGTAAATTGTGTGTAAATTTATAAATTATACTCACTAGTCGTCAATGTCTCTAGAGGACAATCATCAGAATTGATATGGCACATCTCTGACAAAATTCCATCCTCTAGTTTATTCGAACAATAAGCACATCCAGGTATACGCAAACAATTATGTTTTTTCGGCCAGAGATTACATAAGTCTAACGGAAATTCTATTCTTAAAACTGTGCTTTGCGTATCAGTACCCCATCCTCCAATAACATAAACTGCATCTCCATCGGGTTCAATTGTCATTGCCTGGGCGTAAGTTTGAGAGGGCAATGGACCGACTTTTTCAACAGCTATAAACAAAAATATTTTAATTTTTATTATTGTTAATTTCAAACATTCGAACTCAATTGAAAATTGAAAAGTAGGCGACTTCCCATAACATTATATTTCGACAAAAATTCTCTTTCAATTTGAAACAAGGCAATTTCAATATTCCATTTGTAGGGTGACTTATAATTCTCTTTTTATTACTCGTTTACTATTAAGATTTATTTGGGATAACAGTAGATATATGTGAAATGTCTCGCGGAATCAGAATATGTAATCAGAAAAACAATTCAACCTCAATTTAAAAAAAAAACTGCTAAAATCTGAATTTTTTAGTAGAAAACAGCCTGTATTTTCATAGCAGAATTGGATCTAATAATCTACAGAATAAAAATGTTTACATTTAGTTTAATACATTTGGAAAGTGTGCTTAAAAACAATTATTGTTACTAGTCCAAGAGAATTAAGCTCAAAACCTTCGAGATATGGCTGTTGCTTGACGTAGATTAGATATTAGTAAAAATCGGTCGAAAATAATATATACAATGAAAATATAAGGTTGCGCCAAGAAAAAAAGTTGTGCTATTTGCAGAAAAAAATAAAAACTGCAAAAATAATCAAAAATGAATTTTTTCTAACATTTTCCAACATAACTTCTTAAATATGCAGTTTACAGAAAAAACTATTACTGGTGAAATTGTTTGTTATGAAATTTGCTACAAGATAGAGTTGTTTTGATACCTGCGCATATCATATTTTTGTTGCTAAATAGCCAAAACAACGTAAGAAAGTGATGAAAATCGAGGTAATTTGGAAGCGTCAAACTGACAGGCAAGAAATTGTCCAATTCTACTATAAATGTAGATGTAAATACATTAAACGATTATAAAACGAAATTCCAAAACCCGATCCAAATCGGTCTGATAGTATTGGTATGAGACAATTTGTTACTAAATTTCAGCGCCAAATGTCGTTATTTTTTTACTTGAGTGCTTTGAGTGCTGGGGTTAATATTAGGCATTTTAATCTGCGCTGATTTTTTTACACTTACTTGGACCCCTTAACAATCATATAGAATCGTTAGAATATCAACTTTCTTTTTTTGAATAATTTTTGGAGCGAATTTAAAAGTTAGAAAAATTTTGACTTTATAAACAATTACTTTCGCGAAGCGGTTTTGTGGGTTGGAAAATATACCAAAGTACTAAAAAACAGTTCTCGGAAAGACGCTTAACTTGAAAAAAAGAACGTTCAAATCGGTCCTATAAGTTCCGAGATATAGAGTGTCAAAGTCAACAAGCGCATGTTGCAGAGTGTCAAAGTCAACAAGCGCAATAAAAATTGAATTTGGTAGGTTTTTTCAAGAACTTTCCGTATGTGTTTTTATAAATATGATCGTACGTGTGCTTTTTTTATGAAAATTCAATTAATATCGTCAAGCCGACCATTTGTGCCGCAAAACCGAGGAGAGGGGATGAATTATAGAAATTGAAATCGCGCGTTCAAATAAAGCGCGCGCGAGTTATGTTACCTGATGATCATACGATGTCACATGATGATCATACGATTATGTCACCTCATGTTGGTTGTTAGAAGATCTTCAGAATGCAAGATCAGCATCACC
>NW_019418536.1:2616-13520 GCF_000390285.2 Anoplophora glabripennis | reverse complement strand
AGTGGGTTTGTATCATGACCTGAATGGAGTAACTCGTGAATCAGCATAAGCTTGATGAAATGGGTCAGTCATTCCAAAACTATGTCAAAACCATAGGTAATACATTCTTTGAACCATGATATTAAGTACTCAAGGCGTATCTCACATATTTTTCATTAAAAAAATAGCATATTGTTATGATATTCTAAGTTGAAACGTTAGATAAATAAATAACATAACGTAATGTTGAAAATTTAGACATATTCACGCTAGAAAAAGTGACAACAGGGATGTGAAATACTAGACATGAGAAAATGAAGGATAAAATTTACATATAGAATAACTTTGTTTAATAAAACGGCAAAATCGTTAGATGAATACATCAATCTGTCAAAATAAACTAAATAATGCAAAATTTTGAATTAAAAAGTACAATTTTGTAAAATTAGGTATCNACGTGAAAATTAGGCGCGAAATTCGAAATAGATCATTGTAACTCTCCCGTGGTTTGACACTCTAAGCGCGCTCTGTTGAAATTAATTCATTTGCGAAACACTAACCCGCTTGACGCTCCATTAATACATACTTAACGCCGCCTAATCCGCCCCCAGTTACTTTAAATCGCGCATTTCATCCCCTAACAGCATTAAGCCTTTCAATCCGCACCTATTCACCCGCCAGACACTTCGCTGCCGTCGTTTCGGTAAACGAGATTGGGAGGTGTATGTATACTCTGGAGAAGGCTGTAGGAGTTAAAAAATGTTATCTGGATGCCTCACAAAATAGTAGTGGGTTTGTATCATGACCTGAATGGAGTAACTCGTGAATCAGCATAAGCTTGATGAAATGGGTCAGTCATTCCAAAACTATGTCAAAACCATAGGTAATACATTCTTTGAACCATGATATTAAGTACTCAAGGCGTATCTCACATATTTTTCATTAAAAAAATAGCATATTGTTATGATATTCTAAGTTGAAACGTTAGATAAATAAATAACATAACGTAATGTTGAAAATTTAGACATATTCACGCTAGAAAAAGTGACAACAGGGATGTGAAATACTAGACATGAAAAGATGAAGGATAAAATTTACATATAGAATAAGTTTGTTTAATAAAAAGGCAAAATCGTTAGATGAATACATCAATCTGTCAAAATAAACTAAATAATACAAAATTTTGAATTAAAAAGTACAATAGTACACAGTGGTTTGAGGAAATTTGAACAAATTTTAAATTCTGACAGATAGATTAACGAAGAGAGGAGTTACACCTATAAATAAAATTCATGCAATGAACTAACACTATAATTAAAGTTCTCTGTATAACTTCATATAACGATTTTCGGAATGTCAAAACGATGATTCAACATTGTGTGAAATTTGTTGTGTAAAAAGTATTTATAAGATGTAAATTGATTTGTGTTGTGTTAAAAAGACCTTCTAGTCATACAAAAATCCCAATTTACGTTCCAAGTAGTGTATAAACATTATTAGTTGTCAAAAAACGGTGAACCTGAAAACATTTCAGTTATTAGTTAATTCCAACAGGAAAAGAATAGTGAAAATAAGGGAATATTAGGAACAGTAATATAAACATAGAATTAAGCCAAATAGCACAGTTTGGTTAAATTTTGCAAAAATTTGAAACATTTGTAGAATGTTTGAAAATGAACGTAGAAGAAAGATATAGTATTGAAATTTACAGAAAATTATGTAGAATTTGAATATATTATTCTCATGCTGCAAAAAACATACATAATTTCCAGTTAAAAAATGTCATAAAACGTCAATATAATGTATCCATAGCAACAGATTCTTTTGTTTTCAGTTTATAAAAATTAGAACAAGGCTCGTAGTAGTCAGTCTTCCATAATTTGACAAGCTAAAAACATCGTTTAGTTACGCCTAAAATAAACAAAAGCAAGTCAAAATTAAGTAAATAAATGGTGAACTTAGTTACCAGTTTTTAAGTAATCAAACCTCTGCATTTAAACACAGTTGTCACCAAAAAAATGTTCCCAAAAAGATACCTTCAAAAAGATCCTACCCACCCTGGTTTAACAGAGACCTAATTGTTGCCATTAATGAAAAAGCGAGGGCATGGAAGAAGTACCGTTCCACTTCAAATGCTGAGGATCATATAAATTTCCAACGTTTGCGATCAGCTGTAAAAAGCAAAAGTAAACTGGCCTACAACACATATATCGCTGATATTGAACATCAATTAAAACACAGTCCAAATAAATTCTGGACTTTTGTTAACGCTAAGAAAGGTAATGCAACCATTCCAAATATTATGACATACGACAACATGTCGTTAAATGATACTAAACAAATTGCCGATTCTTTTGCTGACTACTTTGCTTCCTCATTCGTAAACAGGGACAATAGTGATCCTTTGAGAAGCACCAATTTTAATATTAATACCAATGCTCTTTCGGATGTAATTTTCTCATACAACGATGTACTTAATTCCATAAAAAAACTAAAACCTAAAATGACCATGGGTCCCGATCTCATACCTGCCTTTCTTATCAAAGATTGTGCTACTGTGTTTGCCAAGCCTCTTCTTATAATATTCAACCGAATACTGTCCACTCATACATTTCCCGATCGTTGGAAAACTTCGAAAATCTGTCCCATATATAAAAAAGATAACAGGAATGACATAAAAAATTATAGACCAATTGCAATACTATGTAATTTCGGCAAAATTTTTGAAATAGCCCTACATAATATTTTGTCATTTCACCTTAGAAATATTATCCTACCAGAGCAGCATGGTTTTGTTGAAGGGCGTTCCACGGTTACCAATTTGGCGTGTATGGCGCAGTATATCCATGAGGTGATTGATAGGGGAGGTCAGGTGGATGTCTTGTACACGGATTTTTCGAAGGCTTTCGACCGTCTTGACCACGGTTTATTATTGTCGAAACTAGATTCCGCGGGGTTGGGTTCTTCATTGTTGGAGCTCATGGCCTCTTACTTATCTGACAGAACTCAGTTTGTCCAGATTATGGGAGAAAGGTCATTGGAATTTGCTCAATCCTCAGGGGTTCCACAAGGTTCTGTCCTGGGGCCCTTGTTGTTTACGATTTTTATTAATGATATAGCATTGGATCTGGATGTGCGTTTCCTATTATATGCGGATGATATGAAGATATTTTGTCCCATAGCCAATGAACGTGATGCACGTAATCTGCAGAGAAATTTGGATTTGGTAAACTCCTGGTGCGCTGACAATAGATTACCTCTTAATGTGGCAAAATGCAATGTCATGTCCTTCAGTCGGCAGTTGAGGCAAATTTCGTATGACTACCGATTACATGGGTCCAGCCTAGTTCGGCCAAATGTTATTAAAGACCTAGGAGTCTATTTCGATCCAAAACTTTCTTTCAGGCAGCATATGGATTTTATAGTTAAATCTGCCTACAAGAACCTGGGTTTTGTCGTGCGGAATATGGCGGGTTTTCGGAATCCTAACACTTTTAAACTGCTATACGGTGCACTGGTCAGATCTAGACTGGAGTATGCGTCTTTGGTTTGGACTCCTATTTATTCTATTCATGTGTCATGCTTAGAAAGAGTTCAACGTCGATTTTTTAAACTAGCGGTGTTCGCGCTTGATGGTCACTACCCGCCGAGGGGCTTTCCGCAGGAGGCATTTTTCGAACGCTTCAACATGTGCAGTCTCGCAGAACGCCGAAAAATGTATTCTGTTATATTTTTGTTTAAATTGCTCAATAATTTAATAAAATGTGAGAACTTGTTGAGGCTAGTAGATTTTCATGTTCCTCGAGTGAATGCTAGAAACAGGCATCTTTTGGAATTAAAAAAAGGTCGAACAAATTTGTACAAAGCAGCGCCTGTTCATCAGATGTGTGCCAGCTACCTAGAAGTTGAATCACGGTTAGATTTATTCTGTTCTACCATCAGTTGTATTAAGCAGGTTTATAATGTACGCAACTGATTTTATTTTGTGACTTTTATTGTACTTTAGTTTTGTCTATTGTCTGTTTTTAATTAGTGACTTTTTTTTTTTTTTCTTTTTAATGTTTTTTAACTTTTATGTATGTATCTTTGACACTCTTCTTTGTTGTTTCTTTTGTTTTACATCATTTTGATGACTGACTTCTTGCGTCTTCTCCTTATCCTGTAACTGGACTTTATCGCTCGTTGGATATTGTATTGATAAATAAATAAATAAAATAAATAAAATAATCAGATAAACGGATACTTCACGCCATACACCACACCACGAGATGACCTAATGGGGACGATGGGAATAGACAAAGACAACGCACGACAACCATAGAATGGGGTGAGGTCACTCAATAATGAGGACATTTACTCCGATTTAGGTACAGGTGTACCAAATACGAGTTTATCTGGAAAATTTATTTAACGGGTACCTATATTTGAGTGAAAATGTTCAGTTTTAATTCAAATATCACAAATGAGTCAAATTACCAAAATGCTCAAAATTGAGTGAAAATTTATCATTTCACTCAATGGATTCAATCCATACTATAGCTTTCACTAACACCGTTTTTTACGGTGTATCAAAAGTTATGCTAATAATTTTAGTAATGAAAGTGTTTGAAGTATGTTCCTGAATATCCTATCAGACATGCTTAATATTTTTCTTTCCCATGTCCTTAATCTATTTTGTTTTACCGTTATCCAATTCACGTGTATAACAAAGCTTCAAATACTGCTGGCCGTATTTCAGTGTAACAATAACTGATAATAGTTTATTTGATCCGAAGAGCGCTGTATTACTGTTGGAAAGATCCACAGAAGCCCGGTCGAGCGGTGCCAATCGAAGACGGGAACTTAATGGCAAGTAAATGGCCCTTTGAGGATTAGTTTTCAATAAAACGTAACGAACCGATGCTTTCAGAACGTCTTAATTTCCAAATTTCCATAGTAAGGATTCCCACTAATCTGTTTTGACTTTGACCCTCTGCTTTGCGAAAGAAGATCCTGTTTTATAAAGACGCTGGATTCCATAACGGCATAGTTAATGGTATTGTCTGTTGTCAATCTAGTCACAGCAAAAGTTTACTAATTATTCCCAAAATGTCATTTATCCAGCACAATATGCATGAAAGCAAAATAAATTTGCTATCTGGCAATGATGAAAGCATTTTTAATTTTGTCTTGATGAAAAGTTTTCTGTAGCTTGTGCATAAGGAGATTCAAAACTTGATCAAAGAGTTTATAATAGAAACATGGATAATAATAAGAAAAATATAAGGTCACATTTGGGGTGGGTCATCTTAAAGGTCACACTAGTGCGAATTGGGATTTTTGTCAACTTTGAACATCTATAACTTCTTTATTTGTTAACGAAAACGACGTATTTTCCAAGAAATCGAATGATGGGTTTTAAAAAAATAAATTAATTTGTGAATAACTAATAACTTGGAGAAAAAAAATTGTTACCTGTACTTTTATAAGTGGAAATGGTAAAAGGGCTTATAATAAAACTAAAAAAAATACATGCGTGAGCAGGGGCGGCGGAGGGTTGATTTGGGGGGTTGAAAGTTATGAAAAATGGTATAATCGAGATTTCTGGCGAAAGTTGACGTCAAACAAAAAAGTATCCTATACAAAAGTTGTAGATCATGCAAAAATCTACAACTTTTGTAGAGGTCACTTTTAAACGTAACCTCAAAATAACTCAATAACTGAAAAATTCATTGTTGCAAGTCATTTTTTATTTATTTCTGAGCATGTTTTTGAACTGTTATTACAGTTTTTTTTATTTCGCCAAAAAAGTATATGTCAAAACGAAAAAAAATGATTACCGGCAGAACTCTGTACCATGATTTTTTCAAGCAGAATTTTTCATTGAAAAAAAAAGTGTTCAAGGCGAAAAATATTAATATCTCTGAAACATTTTTTTACCTAAAAAAAATTGAGGTTATTTAAGAGAGAGAAAGGTATACTTTCAATTATTTTTGCGGAAATGAGAAATAAAAAATGAAAAATCAGAAAATACTGTTTTTCTCGGAAATTTTGAGGTTATGTTAAAAATGACATATACAAAAGTTGTAGATTTTTGCATGATCTACAACTTTTGTATTGGATACTTTTTTTAATAATAGGTTTCCGAAATTTACAATATTTGCAAGATGATTTGCTCCCCGTACTTAATCCGTTAATTCTAAATACAAATGGTGTGACTTCAGCAAGATGGGGCACCCCCACACTATGCCGTATTGGTAAGAAACTACTTGGACAACGTATTTCGAGATAGATGAATAGGGCGAAGAGGACCAATAGAATGGCCACCTAGGTCTCCGGATTTAACTCCTCTGAGTTTCTTTTTACAGGGATATTTTAAAAAGTAGATCACAAAATCTATATGCATTAATAGAATGCAAAGTTCCAGAAGAGTTTGCTAAATTGGATGAAGCTTAAAAAAATTAGGTGTGAGGTAATCATCTTTGAAATTATAGGGAGATAATTTACAATTACCCTGTATATATCAAAATACACTGTATACATGAAATGTTCCTTAATTTATATATGGCACGATATGTACGTAAAAATGGTTACACACATTGTGGATTTAAAAAAATCCCCGCCATCCGTGATCCTATTTGCACAATTCCGAAATAAAAACTAGATTAATATAAATAACCGGATTTGGCCACAGCAATAAAATAAGCTCGTATAGGTACTCAGAACAAAATACTTTTTAAAATATTGCACATCATTTAATTTCGCGCTACATTTTGTCCCAGTTATGGAAATGTATATCTTCGAAATGTAGCAGTACTCATATTTATTACAGTAAGCTTACACACATAAAATATTTTTAAACGGATCCTTTCTAAAATATGCATTAACATAAATCGAATTAAAATCTACACATTTATTCCAAATCCAAATAAAATGAACGCACACCACCAATGCAAACCTGTCCTCAAACAAACAAAAATTCCACAGGAAATATTATCGTTAGTCACAACGGCGGCGGATCGTGAGTGTTTCTTTTACAAATTCGCTTAATGAAGTTTGTTTTAGGACGCCATCTTCCCTTACACAAGAGCGTTAATTGTAAAAGCGTAACGCAGTATTTGAATATCGGTTTTCATGGCAGAGGTACACCACTTTGCCATTAACCTACACCTTGTCCTATTTCGAATCGAGGATTTTATTTCAGAACTGCGTCCCCCAGGTCTTGGGATCAATTTTCGTTGATGATGTACCTCCGTTTCGCTGAAGCGCTCGCAAAATAACCTAAAGACTAAATTCTTTTAATCATTTAATTAAACTAGATTATTTTTATTTTGCTTCATCCAGAAAAGCTCGTCATTCTTGAAATTTTAAAGAAAATTACTTTTAAGGCTCTAAGTGAGTAGACTAGAACTTTTTGAGTGATAAGTCCCTAATAATTCACGTGCTAAATAAGTGACTCGTTAGTCTAGCAACATTCAATCAGTGACTTAGAAACCAGGTATGTTTACACGGTCGATAGCCGCATGGTTTAAGGCGTCAGTACTTAAATCGATGTGTCGATCTGCCCGGGTTTCGAATCCCGCGGCCGGTAGACTGTAGATTAGCTATGCTTGTACAGAGGATTGGCACTCTCTGTGCAGGTATGGTAGGTTGGAAGAATGTTGGCTTGGGTCAATGTGAGAGATTGACACCGGTTGGCATTTTGACCGCCCCCCTAATTAATGACGTTTCCCAGGTTTTCCTCATTCCTGCACTGAATGGTGGTTAGGGCCTACCAATATAAGTCGTTCCTGATCGCAAATGCGGCCTGCGTAATAATAATATGCCGCCTCCTCTCCCGCACAAGTCTCCGACTTCTGGGCTAACTCTCGTAGTTAGAATGAGGAGTAGAGATATTATTATTATTATGAGTCATTAGTTACTTTTAAGTGCCAAATATCTAATAACATAAATGTGTCAAGTCACTTATGATTTACATTTTGTCATTATTGATTCACTAATTGATACCAGATTTATAATACATACTTTATGAGTAACGAATCAACTGATAACAAACTTATTTTCCTTTTATTTCATTAAAATATTCTAACATTAGTGTTAAAGAAAATAATTCTTAAGAGACCAACATGCGTGCACACTAGTGATTTATGGGTGCTAAGTTACTAATGACCTGCGTACTAGTTATTTCTGAATTATTGCTAAACATTAAATTATTAGCTAATATTAAGTTATTAAAGATTTATTATCTTATCCACATAATTTAAAGTCTTTAATCCAATGATTTACATTATAAATCATTGGTGTCCTATAGGTGTTAAGATTTCAAGTAATGGTAAAGTGATACTGTTTTGTGACTGTTAAGTATTACTGGTTCAATAACATTATTGTTATTGATGACAAGCTTTAAGTCACTAGTGATCCGAGTGTTAAATCACCTTATCTAATAAGTGTTAGGTCATTAATTATTTGGGTTAAATCACTACTGACTTATGTGCTAAGTCCGTCGTAATTTACATAGTAAGTCACTAGTGTTTTGTAGACGTTAAAGTGCTAAGTAATTGAAACCTTATGATCTAAGTCACTAATGATTTTTAAGTTATAAATCATTAGGAGTTTATTGGTAACTTTAGTGTTAAAGTCTTAATGTTAACTAATAAGGATTTAATAAGTATCCAGCCTTATATCATTTAGTTAGTCACTAGTGACAAGGAGTTAAGTTACTAACATATTATGAAAGTAAATCACTGAATTGTAAATATGATTAAATACACTAGTGATTTCCAATTTGCAATTTTCAAGTCAAGTAATTTACGTAATAACTGCCGAGTTACCAGAACCTTAAAGGTGTTAAGTAATTAGGAATTTGTGACCAAACCACTAGTGTTAATTCAGTAGCCATTTATTAAGGTTTTGAATTGTAGTCTTCAAGTGTTTTAAATAAACGTCCTATGAATATAAATAATTAACAGTCTATATGTGCGAAATCGTTATATATAGGATGATTCAGTACTTATCCAAAAAAAAATCTGGATGTACAAAGGACTCTTACGAATACAATTTTATAAAAAAATTTATGAGTCATTAGTTACTTTTAAGTGCCAAATATCTAATAACATAAATGTGTCAAGTCACTTATGATTTACATTTTGTCATTATTGATTCACTAATTGATACCAGATTTATAATACATACTTTATGAGTAACGAATCAACTGATAACAAACTTATTTTCCTTTTATTTCATTAAAATATTCTAACATTAGTGTTAAAGAAAATAATTCTTAAGAGACCAACATGCGTACACACTAGTGATTTATGGGTGCTAAGTTACTAATGACCTGCGTACTAGTTATTTCTGAATTATTGCTAAACATTAAATTATTAGCTAATGCTACATTAAATTATAAGCTAATTAGCTTATTAAAGATTTATTATCTTATCCACATAATTTCCTTAGTCTTAGTCTTAGTAAGTCCTTAATCCAATGATTTACATTATAAGTCATTGGTGTCTTATAGGTGTTAAGATTTCAAGTAATGGTAAAGTGACTGTTAAGTAATAGGGGTTCAATAACATTATTGTTATTGATGACAATCTTTAAGTCACTAGTGATCCGAGTGTTAAATCACCTTATCTAATAAGTGTTAGGTCATTAATTATTAGGGTTAAATCACTACTGACTTCTGTGCTAAGTCCCTCGTAATTTACATGGTAAGTCACTAGTGTTTTGTAGACGTTAAAGTGCTAAGTAATTGAAACCTTATGATCTAAGTCACTAATGATTTTTAAGTTATAAATCATTAGGAGTTTATTGGTAACTTTAGTGTTAAAATCTTAATGTTAACTAATAAGGATTTGATAAGTATCCAGCCTTATATCATTTAGTTAGTCACTAGTGACAAGGAGTTAAGTTACTAACATATTATGAAAGTAAATCACTGAATTGTAAATATGATTAAATACACTAGTGATTTCCAATTTGCAATTTTCAAGTCAAGTAATTTACGTAATAACTGCCGAGTTACCAGAACCTTAAAGGTGTTAAGTAATTAGGAATTTGTGACCAAACCACTAGTGTCAATTCATTAGCCATTTATTAAGTTTTTGAATTGTAGTCTTCAAGTGTTTTAAATAAACGTCCTATGAATATAAATAATTAACAGTCTATATGTGCGAAATCGTTATATATAGGATGATTCAGTACTTATCCAAAAAAAAATCTGGATGTACAAAGGACTCTTACGAATACAATTTTATAAAAAAAAATATTAAAAAGGGCAGTTCCAAAATGATCCGCACGGCACTGGAAATTGGTACACTGTAAAACCTGACCTGGCACAATGCGACCGTCACGGCGGCAGTGATAAAAACGGACAAAAACTTGAAAGCATTTCGCAAGGAAAAGAATAAATAGCCATTTTTGACGCTAACTACTAAAAAACTATTGTAAACACTATGGCAACGAAGACTGTAAAATCGTATTTCAGTATTCGGATGACGCTAACTACTAAAAAACTATTGTAAACACTATGGCAACGAAGACTGTAAAATCGTATTTCAGTATTCGGATGACGCTAACTACTAAAAAACTATTGTAAACACTATGGCAACGACGACTGTAAAATCGTATTTCAGTATTCGGAGTCTCTGAGCCCACGTACAGTTGTCCAGCTATGTAATGGTTGAAAGTACTACAACTTCAATAATTTTTTTCTTGGAAACTATAAGGATTTTAGAAAAAATTCTTTACGCAATTGATTCCATTTCTCATGCCGCATCTATTCCCAAATTTTTTTGAATAAGTTGTGAATTACCCTGTATACAGTGTGTCCCCAGATGGAGCACCGTTAAGAATATATAAACTAGCGAACACTGTGTTAAATCACTGTCTATTAATGATATATGAATGTTAAATTACCAACGGAAAGTGTGTTAAATTGTTCTATC
>NW_019418536.1:0-2251 GCF_000390285.2 Anoplophora glabripennis | reverse complement strand
ACGTCTTCGTATTAGGGCAGGAGCCAGTGGATTGATCTGTCACAATACACTGGCTCCTGCCCTATGATGTATCCAGTAAAATATACTAATGTACACCCATTACCTGTTAGCATTAGTGTTACCCGATAATTACCTGAAACGAAATATTACCACGCCCATGGCCGGTTCTTATCTCGGGGTTTTATTACTCTCTTTCATTTCCAAACAGACTATAGTCACACTATAATACTAACGTATTATGAAAGTAAATTACTGAATTGTAAATATGAGTAAATACACTAGTGGTTTCCAATTTGCAATTTTCAAGTCAAGTAATTTACGTAATAACTGCCGAGTTACCAGAACCTTAAAGGTGTTAAGTAATTAGGAATTTGTGACCAAACCACTAGTGTTAATTCAGTAGCCATTTATTAAGGTTTTGAATTGTAGTCTTCAAGTGTTTTAAATAAACGTCCTATGAATATAAATAATTAACAGTCTATATGTGCGAAATCGTTATATATATAGGGTGATTGAGTATTCATCCAAAAAAAAAATCTGGATGTACAAAGGACTCTTACGAATACAATTTTATAAAAAAATATTAAAAAGGGCAGTTCCAAAATGATCCGCACGGCACTGGAAATTGGTACATTGTAAAACCTGACCTGGCACAATGCGACCGTCACGGCGGCAGTAATAAAAACGGACAAAAACTTGAAAGAATTTCACAAGGAAAAGAATAAATAGCCATTTTTGACGCTAACTACTAAAAAACTATTGTAAACACTATGGCAACGAAGACTGTAAAATCGTATTTCAGTATTCGGATGACGCTAACTACTAAAAAACTATTGTAAACACTATGGCAACGAAGACTGTAAAATCGTATTTCAGTATTCGGATGACGCTAACTACTAAAAAACTATTGTAAACACTATGGCAACGAAGACTGTAAAATCGTATTTCAGTATTCGGAGTCTCTGAGCCCACGTACAGTTGTCCAGCTATGTAATGGTTGAAAGTACTACAACTTCAATAATTTTTTTCTTGGAAACTATAAGGATTTTAGAAAAAATTCTTTACGCAATTGATTCCATTTCTCATGCCGCATCTATTCCCAAATTTTTTTGAATAAGTTGTGAATTACCCTGTATACAGTGTGTCCCCAGATGGAGCACCGTTAAGAATATATAAACTAGCGAACACTGTGTTAAATCACTGTCTATTAATGATATATGAATGTTAAATCACCAACGGAAAGTGTGTTAAATTGTTCTATCGTTCATTGCAGCAACAAGACGATCACTTTCTGCTCCCCCTTCCCGAACATCACCAACTTCGAGACGTACGCGCAGTACAACATCGCAATCAAGTCACTGATCTACTACTTCATCCCCCTGACCATAATCGCCTTCTTCTACGTGTTGATGNAGCCGTCTCCTTAAAAATAGTGCAAAAATATTTATTACTACGCTGTTTATATGAAGAGATAAGGAATTCAGTTTTATCACGTTTCGCAAATATGACGCTTAACAAAGACTTGGGTCATAATATGCGAGTATAACCACAATACGTTAATGGTTCCATTAGCATTATTAGTATGCCAAGGATTACATAGACTGCAACATTTCTCATAATACAATTCTGCTTTAGTTAGGTATATAGTTATAGATGAATTATTCAATTCATGGTAAGAGCCCCGTACATTTTTTTCATTTTCTCCTTTTCGTTTTTTCCCTAAGATTCGCCGTTCTCAAGTTATTCATACCAATACAATCCCCTTGTGGCAGACACTTCTAACGATAATATTACAAGAATATTTGTTTGTTTAAAAGTAAGTGCATTTTGTAAGCACATCAACAAAATTATTTACATTCCTTTCTATACCACCTGTGAGGTAATGTGCGATATAAACAAAAAATCTATTTTTTTTAAAACCTCAACACCCTGTATCACTAAAACGGGGCAGTTCCAGACCTATGTTTATAAGGCAAACACATATTATTTTAAAGAAATATATCTACCCTCGAAGTTTCCTGCATAAAATTCGGACCACCCTGTAGAAACCATATTAAAATAGAAAAATTTTAAAAATAACCTCTATTTCGAAACATCTAAATTGAATGTATATGTTTCGAAATATAATAGTTATACAGGCATATTAATATTAAAACAAATTTGTATTTCAATGCGTTTCAATGTAACAGTACCTAATACTTTAATATTTACCATTCAGAAAGTTTAGTATTAAATAGTCTTGTATTGTGTA
>NW_019418535.1:12006-13425 GCF_000390285.2 Anoplophora glabripennis | reverse complement strand
ATCACCCCCTTAAATGTTTTACACTTATTTAGTTACACCATTTATAGACGTGTTAAGTGTTTTTGGTATCCACTGTAGTCGTGAAAAACTGTATAGTTCATTTCATATATATTGTAGAAATAAAAAACTTTTATATTGCCGATAACGGGGTCGTAAATACTTGTGTGCTTAGCAGAACAGGGTCTTATTAAGGCGAAGTTTACAGAATATAATATTTAAGTCTCCCTTTTTATTTCAACTTACAATGCAACTTAAAATAAGCACACTGTACATTTATATTAAACGCAATAAGAGTCACTCGTTCTCACATGTCATGTGTATCATACCAAGTTTCGTCTAAGTAATAAATAGGTATCTGTTCCACTCTAAATTTTGTTATATTTTCTAAATATTCCATACGCCACAATACAATTTTCTGACTTTCAATTATTCTCGATCTCTTAATTTTTAATTTAAATCCTATTTGATGAAGCCATCTCCACAACGTTGTAGTACTTACATATAATATACCATTCATTTTCAATTCCGTTAGTAACGATTCCAAAGTCGGTATTTCATTTTTCTTATATTTGTCGTAAATCATGCGATGGATCGATTTTCTTTAATATTCCAGTCTTTTCGTGTTTTTGTTTTTTTCGGCTCCGTAATTATTTTATAANCAAAGTCGGTATTTCATTTTTCTTATATTTGTCGTAAATCATGCGATGGATCGATTTTCTTTAATATTCCAGTCTTTTCGTGTTTTTGTTTTTTTCGGCTCCGTAATTATTTTATAAATAGTCGATAGTGATAATTCTGTGATATATGACGTTTTTTTACCGCTGCACTTTCTCCCTCACTTGCTAATAAGTTTTCATATACTTTTATCACAATTTTTTGGCCCTGGTTTTGTCGAGTTGTTTTTTTCAGTGGTGTATTAAAATCACCGTGATCTGTAGGAAAAACTACCTACATGGACCAGGTTGAAAATCTTCCCATGGTCTGAACATGTTCAGACAATCAACAAACAACATATATTACTACACACTACACAATGGCTATCAATTGCAGTGAATTACAAAAGTTGCTCAATAAAAAATTTGGAATAAAACAAAAACCACACTCTACTCAAAACTATACTCTAAGAAAAAAGAATAACATAATTGCAGCGCCAACTCCTGTCCTATACCTCGCAAACTGAGCTATCAGAAATTTAAGGTAATAAGTTTACCGTGTCTAATTGTTGATTGTCTCTGACTCACATTAGGAATTTGAGAACAACGTACGTCTTAGAGAGATGTCCAGAGTCTATTTTCTTATCAGTCCAGCTGTGTTGTCAATTGTTTTTCGGCGAGTTAGTATTGTACTAAAAATGGACAACATACATTTCAAGAATGAAGTGAAATAATGCAATTATTCTTTAAATAAATAAATAAATAA
>NW_019418535.1:6894-11179 GCF_000390285.2 Anoplophora glabripennis | reverse complement strand
ATGCTCATGTCTATGGGTTCTACTACTTGTAGCTTTATACTCTGGTGAGGCCAAGGTAGCCACCTCAACAGAGCCGCGGTCACTGGATGACGACGCCTGCGGGCCCGCTTTCCCACCCTGACCAGCCGCCGATACTGGGGTTCCATCCCCCTGCATCGTAAATTTCTCCGTTGTGTTTGCCATGACGGCATACGCGTCCTGTTCCAGGGACTTTGCCGGATAGCGGGACAACTCCGTTGCCCGCCGTCACCACGGGGAGGTGCCCTGGATGCAAACACACGGATGAAATTTTTCACTCTTTCAGAATCCGGAGTAAGAAAATATTATATCGTTATATTACGACGTGATTGGCTCAAATGAATACCAGAATCGTGATCAACGACCCGAAAAATATCAACTCATCAAAGACCCAAGATCTCAATTTACAGCCAAAAGCTGGAAAATGGATTTGATTTTGGATGACCATCACGTGACCTACAAAGGTCTGTTCTAAAAAAAAAGTCAATACATATTCGGACGTAAAATTTTCTGCTCTTCAAGAATCCGGGGTCAAAATGATCATATCATCAAATTTTAGGGTTTTGACCTTTATTTGACCTTGATTCTGACACTTCAAGGTCAAGAGAACCCCAGATTCAGATTTAGCGACCCCGAAAACATATATATAAATTTTTCCAGATTTTTTAATAGTCATTCCGCAATTTGACCTTCAGATGCCCTTGACCCTGACGTGATGGGGTTAAACGGACCCCGGATTCGGATTCAGCAACCCCAAAAACAGATAGTGCACCGCCTCAGATATCGGAGAAAATCATTTGAATTTTTTTTGTGGGGCTGTGTTATACTCGGCCGGCAAATTTTTGTATTCCTTAGGTGGAATATAAGAGAAACTCCTAGAGCAGTGGCCATTGACGGCAAGCATGTGAGCATCATTCCCCCACCTGGAAACGGATTGTATTATAATAATTATAAAGGTCAACATAGCATGGTGCTATTAGCGTTAGTTGATGCAAACTATCGTATTTTAATGTGCGATTTTGATACAAATGGCAGGGTGTCTGATGGTGGTGTATTACAAAATACCAAATTTTTTGAAATATTAACAAAACAATCTCCCGAAAATTCCTGGAGAAGAAAAAAAACGGAATACTTCCAGAAAACTATCATAACTATGTATTTATAGGAGATGATACATTTCCATTGCGGGTAGACCTAATGCAACCTTTTAGACAGGCAGACCTAACTTCTAGGGAGAAAAATATTTACAACTACCGCTTATCACGAGCAAGACGTATTGCGGAAAATGTATTCGGAATACTGGCAGCCAGATTTCGAATATTTCACACTTACATTAATTTGGAACCGCGGAACATTGAATCCGTTATAATGGCTTGCTGCATTTTACATAAATTTTTGATAGCTAAGTCATCAAGAACATTGCTCCTCCAGAGTGCTTTGACTGTGATGATTGGGAAGAGGGTGTAACAAATTTTGGATTGGATTCTCGAGATTCTAATATGTCTAGCTTGCAACGAAGACCATTTGGAAATGCAGCGAATGCAGCAAAAGAAGTTAGGGAGGCCTTTATGAGTTACTTTGCGCATGAAGGTGAAGTGTCTTGGCAAAATAGATTCATCCATTGAAATTTATTGGTATTACCATGGTAGAAATAGACAAGGTACCTATGTTTCCATTATAAAAAATGTGCTTGATGACTGGGTGTTCTCCTTTCACCTTAGGCTCACTGTCCGCCATAAATGGCTTATTTTAGACCACTTGAAATTAAAAATACGAACTCGAAAATCAAAAAATCATCTGTCATGCATACAGTATGAAGGCAGCTGGCTCAAGATGCAAATGAGATTGCCCAGGCATTATCCATCTCTTACAAATAAAAAAAGGTGCATATTTTGTTTACATTCTGATTCAACTTTCGATTCATAATGTTTATAAATATTTCTTATTGTGATTGATATTTTATTTCATTGAATAAATAACAAAACGTATTACCTACTGAGTGTTTCTGTCACTTACCTCACTTTCGCTTTCTTCGTCGTCAGAGATATTTCTTCGAGAGTTCCGAGGGACTTCTTGGTCTTCCACAAAGGACCCCGCACTTTTCTTATGGGAAGTGGTTTTCGGCCAATTTTTTTTAAACTTTATAATATAACAACCCTTGGTTCGACAAAAAATAAGTAAACGTAGTTGTGGCCAAAAATATGTGATCGTCATTAAGGACTACCTACGTTGTGTGTACATCTATTTTTTAATATTGACCGGAAGGCGCTGGCTACTAACTTTGTGGAGGGGATGTATGGTTTAATTATATAAAAACAAAAGCAGAGTAAATACACCTAACCTTTATTCACATACAATTCAAATTAAACATGTGACCAATAGAAAGAACAACAAAAACATTAACAACCATTAAACATAAAAGGAGAGTGCCAGGCTCACCTAGAGCTCCTGTGGGGAAAGAGCATGGCAGAGAAACCCACGATCGTTGCTCTTACCACCCAAATATAAATACAAAACAACCGCTAACCAAAGGCATAAATTAAGAACCTTTGCTAATGATAAATAAGACCTGTCTCATTTAATGTGTCACTAAATGTCATCTGTTACCTCATATTAGTCATACACACTTCCAAGTAAAACTGAAGAGGTTTGGTGTTAGTTAGCCGGCAGAGCCGGAAGGTACTGGAGTCCCATACGGGAGGCAATCCAGCTATAGTTGAGATTTCGGAAGATCCTTCATAACACTGGAGTCCCATACGGGAGGCAATCGAGCTTAATCCAGATTCGTTCCGCACGGGCGAAAATGTTAGTAAACTCAACAAGGCTCGTATAGACGTATGACATAAAGTGAGCACAAGAAATCAAAGAACAACTTAATCATGATAAAACAAGTTAAATGTGAAACAAAGAGGTCGTTAATGCAATATCTGGGCAGTCACGACAATATACATATTTTAACATGTAATAAATAATGAGCAATCTATAATAATAATTGTAACAATTTTATCTTAGAAAAATATACGCCCCTGAGCGTAAGACAATGAAGGCTAAACATATACAGAATTATTATCATGAAACATCTATATTTTACGTATAACGTAATCGTGGCAAAAACAAGTTAGATGTGAAACAAAGAAGTCGTTATTGTAATGTCTGGCAATCAGGACAATACATATATTTTTAACATGAAATAAATAATGGGCAAACTTTAAGTATAATTATAACAATTTTACCTTGGAAAAATATATGCCCTTGAGCATAAAGCAATGGAAGCTAAACTTACAAAGAATTATTATCATGAAACATCTATAATCATCACAATCATAAGATTACATAGAACAATTAACAACAAAGTACTTAAAGAATATTACCTGCTAACTAATACCGGTTAAACACTTAATTTTACACTAGTTTGTCACACTGCCCGCCGATCGTCTTGCTACCTATCTGCACACTATTCTCACTTCAACTACCTATCTTCAACTCTCTAGGCTGCAAAAATTAAAAGAATAATTTATTCTGATGCGGACTGCCACCGTCTGGTAGATATAATTAATAGCTATAGAAATATTGTAGAATGTAAGAAAACTGATGCTATAACTTGGAAGCAGAAGGTAAGATGTTTTTTTATATTTTTATTTTATTTGACGTATGTCATAAATTATATTTAAGTATTATAGAATGCCACTTGGGAGAAAATTGTAGACATTTACAATTCTGCTACAACAGAGCCTAGAACATCTGACCAGTTACGGTGTAAATATGATAATTTAAAAAAGACGTTCGTAAGTACGAAACCCCAAAAAGACAGAGTTTATATAAAACTGGTGGTGGTGCTAATGATGTTAATATAAAGAATTGCATTGAAAATACTATATGATAAAATAAAAACTATTATTAGCTATTCAGTTAATGGTTTAGAACCTAGTCAGGGTGATAGCAATATTCTAGAAGTAGAGGACACGGACAAATGTATTATGATATTTATATTTTATTAATTAACGTATTTTATTTAATGTCTATGTAATATACTAATTTATTTTTAAGGTGCAATAAGTAAAAATATTCATGTTACTTCAGATAATAATTTACAACCTATAATTCTATGTGATAATGAATTTCCTGAAATAATATTGGCTGGTCCGTCACAACCACAAGAAGTGCTGGAAGATCTTAAAGATAAAGATAATAAAGGAGAATACTTGCAGGGTACTTATTAATAAAATTAAATTGATTGATATATATATCGATCAATTTAATTTTATTA